>NC_057794.1:488799583-488983469 GCF_018294505.1 Triticum aestivum
CAAAGCTATTGGAGGCCGGAGTCATCAGAGATATAAAACATCCGGACTGGCTAGCAAACCTGGTGATGGTACCAAAGAAGGACAAATCCTGGCGCCTGTGCGTTGATTTCAACGACCTTAACAAGGCTTGCCCAAAGGATCCCTTCCCCCTCCCCCACATCGATCAAATTATCGACGCTACTGCAGGACACGATTCATTGTGTTTCCTCGACGCATATTCCGGCTACCATCAAATCAAGATGGCAGAATTAGACCAAGCCGCAACGGCATTTATCACACCATACGGCCCATTCTGCTTCAACACAATGCCCTTCGGGCTCAAAAACGCCGGCGCAACATATCAGTGCATGATTCAGACATGTCTGGCAAACCAGATTGGCAAAACAGTGGAGACATATGTAGATGATGTGGTCGTCAAAACAAGACATGTCGAATCTCTAGTAGACGACTTGAGGCTCACATTTGATAACCTCCGAACATACGACATCAAGCTCAACCCGGAAAAATGCGTTTTCGGCGTCCCAGCCGGAAAGCTCTTGGGCTTCATTGTATCCGGTAGAGGAATTGAAGCAAATCCAGCCAAGATCCGAGCTCTGTCACAATTGGATATCCCAAAGGACCTCAAACAAATACAAAAGTTAACCGGATGCGTGGCGGCTCTAAGCCGCTTTATCTCCCGCTTGGGAGAAAAGGCCCTACCCCTTTACCGCCTCCTTCGGCGCACCGAACACTTCGAATGGACGGATGCAGCCACGGCCGGACTCGATGAAATAAAAGCCATATTGGCAACAAACCCAGTCCTGGCCGCGCCAAACATTGGCGAACCAATGCTATTGTACATTGCAGCAACACATCAGGTTGTAAGCGCAGTGCTCGTCGTCGAACGAGAAACGGACGGACACAAATTCCCCCTTCAAAAGCCGGTCTATTATGTGTCCACTGTCCTCACTCCGTGCAAATCACGGTACCCGCATTATCAAAAGATTGCTTACGCGGTATTCATGGCATCCCGGAAGCTACGACACTACTTTCAAGAGTGTTCAATAACAGTAGCCTCGGAAGTACCACTTAACGATATTATAAACAACCGTGACGCAACAGGCCGGATTGCAAAATGGGCCATTGAGCTCCTCCCGTTCGACATAACTTATAAGCCACGGCGAGCCATCAAGTCGCAAGTTTTGGCCGACTTCGTCGCAGAATGGACGGAGGCCGAACTCCCTAAAGAGTACGGCACATATTCAAATTGGATCATGCATTTCGACGGCTCCAAGATGTTGGCCGGACTAGGGGCTGGCGTCGTTTTGACGTCCCCCACAGGAGACACAGTTCAATACGTACTCCAGATTATGTACACAGACTCCAACAATGCAGCCGAATATGAGGCCCTTTTACATGGTCTCCGGATGGCAGTATCCATGGGCATTCAACGCCTAGAGGTGCGCGGGGACTCGAACCTCGCAATATCCCAAATAAATGGAGACTTCGATGCCAAGGATCCAAAAATGGCAGCTTACCGCAACGCCGTCCTAAAAATGTCAGCTCGGTTCGAAGGGCTTGAATTTCACCATATAGCCCGGGAAAATAATCAGGCGGCAGATGTCCTGGCACGCATCGGCGCAAAACGCGATGTAGTCCCCCCCAACATCTTCTTGGAAAGGCTGTTCAAGCCATCCGTAGTATGGGAAGGGGAGCCGAACAATAACAGCCCGGACCCAACCGCACTGCCCGACACCGAACATTCTGACACAATCGGAGGCTCTGCCAATGAAATAACACCTTCAGCCCACGTAATAATGGCCGTCATCGCCCCGTGGACAGAACCATTCCTCGCCTACCTTACTAGGCAGGAACTCCCCGAGGACCAAAATGAGGCACGCTGCATAGTGCGGCGATCCAAAGCCTACAAAGTCCACGAGGGAGAGCTTTATAAGAAAAGCACTACCGGAGTCCTTCAAAGGTGCATCTCCGAAGAGGAAGGGCGGAACCTCCTGGCTGAAATTCATGCCGACTCGGCGGTCATCACGCTGCAGCTCGGTCCCTTGTAAGCAAGGCCTTCCGTACAGGCTTTTATTGGCCGACGGCCCGGGCAGACGCCCAGGACTTAGTCCAACGATGCGCCGGTTGCCAGCTCTTTGCAAACCAAAGCCATATGCCACCCACCGCCCTCCAAACTATCCCCATCACTTGGCCCTTCGCGGTCTGGGGGCTTGACATGGTTGGACCCCTTAAAGGCGGAACCCACAAGCAAAAATACTTACTAGTCATGGTGGATAAGTTCACCAAATGGATAGAAGCCAAGCCTGTTAAGACGGCCGAATCCGGACCGGTGATAGACTTTATATCCGGGGTTGTACACCGTTACGGCGTCCCCCACAGCATCATCACTTATAACGACACAAACTTTACGGCCGACGAGGTAAAACTCTGGTGCAAAAACATGGGCATCAAGCTCGATTATGCTTCCGTCTATCACCCACAAATTAACGGCCAGGTCGAACATGCAAATGGTCTTATCATGAGCGGCATCAAACCCAGACTAGTGCGGTCCCTTAAGGAATCTAACACGCACTGGGTTGAGGAGCTCGACTCCGTACTCTGGGGGCTGCGGACCACGCCGAATCGCACCACCTGATACACACCATTCTTTATGGTGTACGGCGTAGAGGCAATTTTGCCTTGCGACATAATTCATGACTCACCTCGAGTGCGCATGTACGAAGAAAGAGAAGCCGAGCTTGATCGGCAGGACAGTTTGGACGCATTGGAGGAGGAGCGCGACGTGGCAAAAGCCCGTTCCTCATTCTATCAACAGCAGGCTCGAAGATACCAAAGCAGAGAAGTACGGGCCGAAAATTACAACGTTGGCGAATTAGTTCTACGCCTTCCGGACAAGAAAAAGGACAAACTCAAGCCCAAGTGGGAAGGTCCCTTCATAATTGACCAAGTCCTGACTGGTGGAGCGTACCGCCTGCGAGATGCATCGGATAACCGACTCGAGCCGAACCCATGGAACGCAGCCCGTCTCCGAAGATTCTATGCCTAGCGCCGGACTCTGTGTTCGTCTCCTTCCTCTTTCCATTTTTTATATACTGTCTGTCTTACATTTCTCTCCTTCTCCCCTTCCTTTCTCTTATAGCCTTTAAAGGCTCATCAACTGACGTGCTATTCGCACTCATTAAACCTGGGGGCTTCTTTTAACAGAAGCTTATTTATACGGGCTTCATGCCCAACACATGTGTTACACTTCCGCATGTACCTTTTATTTCACCATTATATGCATTGATATGACTTAAGTTTTGGCCAAGCTGGGTTGCCTGGCTCCTGTGCTTACCCCTACATTCCTGATTATTCGGCTAGGCGGTAAAGGGAGCACCTCTGCGATTGTTACTGCCGGATCAGCCGGATGTGTACCTCAGACTGGGTGAAGCTGAAAGCTAGCGTTCTTAAGGGAATATTCGGTCGGTGACCTAAAAGATGATCTTTTCACTTATTTATTTATGCGCCCCCATATGCTTTTTCCTGCGTCTTTCTCGCAGAATGGGCATGCACAGGTCATGCCTCCCAGGGAAAGGAACCCCTAACGGAACTATTCTCCCTGGAAGATGTTTCTTACTAACCATGTAATATAACATAACTAGTCGGGCACTTGTCTGTTCACGCACTAATGACCCCTACGCCTGGTCTCCATGCATTCCCCGGTTCTTATATAACCGCATGGGAATTCGCATACACTCCGGACCGTCAGGTCCCGAGGCTGAAGCGAAAAGGTCAGCCATGACAAACGATCTACAATCCGGCTAGAAGACATTATAAATGTCAATTAAATTATATAGTCATTCTGGCTGATTGTATTCCTCTTCAATACCATCTAATAGGCTGTCTAATTTACAGTCCTGCTGGGAATACTTTGCGGCCAATTCTACTTGGCCATACACTAAGCTTACAGGGATCTCCTTCCCATTAGGCCCCACAGGACTGACCTCGGCCATGTGGTTGGGGTCAGCCTTTGTGTACCGCGTCTTCACCATGGCCCAGGCCTCCCTAGCGCCTTGACGGCAGGCCCATATCTTCCACAATCGGAAGCGCCGCCGTGCTCCCTTTAGCTTCTCCGCAAGCTCTCCAAGACCTTCGGGCATGGAGATGGATGGCCACAGGGCCTGGGCGACACCTTGCATCGCCTGCCGAACTCGCTCGAGCAGTTGCGAGAGCTCGGGAAGAAGGTCACCCATAGAACCGGGCATCTCCTCTGCAGGACGACCTGTTAGCACACCTACAGACATTACTCTGTTAGTCGACTTCCCCGCCAAATTTTTTTTCAAAGGTTCGTTCAAGCATTTACTAAATATGCCACGCCGAAGCCGCTGATTCTCCTTAACGGAGTCTGATAGCTGGGCACGAACATCTTTCAGTTTGACGCCCAGCTTGGTGTTGGCATCTTGGAGATCGTTCTTCTCCCGCCTCACCTTTGTCAGCACCTTCTCACCAGCCTTCAACTGGTGTAGGAGGTGTTGCCTTTCCGGATTCAACCCGGCGCCATCTACAATTTAATTTGTCAGATTCGCACCCATGCCGTGCTTCGCAAAATACTTATCTTTCGAAGTGTATGTTACCAGAGGGGGTCTCCTTGGGCTCCCCTGCCGTGGCTAGTGCGGCCTCAAGTTGGGCTTTGCACTCTTCCAGCTCCTTGGACAGTAGGGAATTCTTTTCTGTAAGAACCTGCATAACAAATGATCCTTAAATCAGTTATTCTAACTGTTTCAAGTCTCGGGGGCTACTGGTATATATATATATATATAATTACCAAAATTTTCTTACCCGTATGTCTTTTACATATTGCTCCGTGGCTCTGGCTAGACCATTTTGAGCGGCACGGGGGTACGCATCTCCCGAATTGAAGGCATCTAATCTCCCGAAACAAGCGTCACGGAGAATTGTCCGGCGACGCCTGTGGTTCATGGCACTCTCCACCTCAGAATGGGTGGCAGACAGCCTGTCCACATCCTCCGTCGGAGGAGCGTCCGGTGCGCGCCTTGTGTTCGCCTCCGCCTCCGGACCAGGCTTTGGAGCCTGGCTGGTGGAGGCGCGATTGGCAGCCTCTCCGGATATAGTCCGGCGGGGTCTCTTTGTCCTGAAGAGAGCACAAGTGTTAATATGCCTTGCAGGTATAACACCTGGGATAAGGGGGCATGCCATACCTTTGCGCTGACGCCTCGGTCCGGACTGCACCTCTTTTCTGCCCACGGGGCCCTGCGGCCCCTCGTTGGCTTGTCGCCGCAGGTTCGGCCTCCTATCTCAAAAACCTCCCCTACAAAGCTTGGTTGTAATCAGGAAACTGAAAACGTGAAAGGGCGGATCCCTATTTGGGGTACTGGGACTTCGATCTCAGTTACTTGGGAGGCCAGGATTAGCCCTGGGTAATCAGCCGTAATGGCCACCAAGGCGTTGTCCTTGCTCAATTGATGGAACACTCCATCAATCAGCTCCACAGATAAGTACGGATCCTCTTGAGAGGCCGGGTCGAGGGACCGGCCTGGGTCCTCGGGTTGTGGAGGAGGGCTGTTTATTTCTTTAACAGCCTGGCGCAGTTCCTGCGTTGAAGTCGTTAGACTGAATATTTAACAATGGGAATATAAAACGAATGGGCAGGTAAATGTGGCCACTTACCCAGCTTGGGGGATTGTACATAGAAAAACCACCCTTTGGGCCGACGCGGAGAAATTCCTCCTCTTCTCCCTTGTACAAAGCGGACAAGGTCTTTGTTAGAGCCGCAGCCGAATCCGGCCCCTTACGGCCGTAGCGGGTGGTGTCGTCCTCCCCGTTGAAGTCCCACATGGGGTGGCCTCTATACTGTAGCGGCTGCACCCCTCGCATGATGCATGCGGCCATGACCCCGATCATGGTCAGTCCGGAATGAGCTAACAATCTTATCCGTCCCATCAGGTAACGAGCGTCCTTGTCACTTTCCCTCTGAGGGCTCCGTGGACGCCAACTTAGGCACTTCTTTAGTGGAGCACTGTCGAACTCAGGGAGGCCGGTCCGGACAGGATGCGGCAATGGGACATCCTCTATGTAAAACCATTCCGAAGGCCAGTCCTCGAACGCCTTCTTCGGGGTTTCGGATAGATATCCGGTCCCGGCGATGCACCACACTTCGGCTCCGCCCAATTGATATATTGACCCCTTCTGAGAACGGGGCACAAGCAGAATAGCTCTTTCCACAGCCCAAAATGAGCCTCAACACCCAAGAACAGCTCATAGAGGGCTACGAAGCCCGCGATATGCAATACGGAGGCAGGCGTAAGATTGTGTAGCTGGAGGCCATAGATCTCCAGGAGCCCCCGGAGAAACGGGTGGATTGGAAATCCGAGCCCCCTTATTAAATAAGGGACGAGGCATACCCGCTCTCCTTTGGAGGGACTAGGGGCACTCTCCGCTTGCTCTCCGCCATTATAGATGGCAAGACCGGCTCGAACCGGGACCATATAGGCCGGGGGGAGAAATCCCTTGGTCTGGAGCGTCACTAGCTCGCTATGCGGGATGGAGCATCTCTCCCAATATCCAGGCTGAGGGCTGGAAGGGTGAAAGGAGGAGTCACGACGGCTGACCATGGTGTTATGGACCTTTGTCGGATGCGCTCTGATGAACACTCGCAAGGGGGAGAAGGTGTGGTTTGGATCTAAATCCTCGTCCCCTTAAATGGGTGGCTCATTTATGCGGCTAGGGGTGTGGATGTAAAAACACTCAAACTTTTCATATTCCTTTGACACGTGGGAGACAGCCATTATTGGGCATAGAAGCCAAGGAGCGCAACATTTACAAGAAGCCGGACTTTATTCAACAGGTACACGGAATTTGGAGGAGAACCCGCCTTGCAATGCCGAAGACAATCTGCGCGCCGGACTCATCGTCATTGAAGCCTGGTTCAGGGGCTACTGAGGGAGTCCTGGATTAGGGGGTGTCCGGATGGCCGGACTATACCTTCAGCCGGACTCCTGGACTATGAAGATACAAGATTGAAGACTTCGTCCCGTGTCCGGAAGGAACTTTCCTTGGCGTGGAAGGCAAGCTTGCCGATATGGACATGTAGATCTCCTACCATTGTAACCGACTTTGTGTAACCCTAACCCTCTCCAGTGTCTATATAAACCGGAGGGTTTTAGTCGGTAGGACAACATATAGAACAACAATCATACCATAGGCTAGCTTCTAGGGTTTAGCCTCTCCGATCTCGTGGTAGATCTACTCTTGTACTACCCATATCATGAATATTAATCAAGCAGGACGTAGGGTTTTACCTCCATCAAGAGGGCCCGAACCTGGGTAAAACTTTGTGTCCCTTGCCTCCTGTTACCATCCGTCCTAGACGCACAGTTCGGGACCCCCTACCCGAGATCCGCCGGTTTTGACACCGACACCGGGTCTTCCACAATTGTGGCAGTTTTGCTCTCGACTAGAAGATCTTTTGTCATTGTAGGACCTTGACTTGGAACTTCTCTCCTTGCTTCTACTCTTGTAGAACTTGTTGAAGTTCTTCACCATTAGGCTCAATTCTTCATTGAAGGTTTGTTTCTCACTTGATGATGTGGGGGCTTCACATGAGGCTTTGTAAGCACCACTTGATTTGTTGTGAAGTTCCTCCTTATCCTTGAGTGACATCTCATGAGCAACAATTCTTCCAATGACTTCCGTTGGCTTGAGATCTTTGTAATTTGGTATCATTTGGATCAATGTGCATATGGTATCGTATTTTCCATCCAAGGCTCTTAGGATCTTCTTGATGATGAATTTGTCGGTCATCTCTTCACTTCCTAAGTCGGCAATCTCATTTGTGATAAGAGCAAGCCTAGAGTACATCTCAGCGACACCTTCACCGTCCTTCATTTTGAACTTGTCAAGTTGACTTTGAAGCACATCCAACTTGGATTCCTTGACGGAGTCGGTACCTTCGTGCATATCAATCAAAGTATCCCAAATTTCCTTTGCATTCTCAAGACGGCTGATTTTGTTGAATTCTTAGGGGCACAATCCATTGAAGAGGATATCACAAGCTTGAGCGTTGTATTGTAGCATCTTCAACTCATCCGCGGTAGCTTCACGATTCGGTTCTCTCCCATCAAAGAATTCACCTTGCAAGCCAACACACACAATAGCCCAAACGGCGGGGTTATGTCCAATAATATGCATTTTCATCTTATGCTTCCTACTAGCAAAATTAGTACCATCAAAGTAAGAACCTCTACGGTGATAATTTCCCTCGCTAGACGCCATACTCTCCTAGCTTGTGTAACCAAGGCTATGACCACCAAAAGCTATGGAAATCAAAGCAAATGGAGACCAAGGTTCTGATACCACTTGTAGGATCGAAAGTATGTATGGAGGGGGGGGGGGGTGATTAGACTACTTGACCAAATAAAAATATATCATTTTCCCAATTTTAGTCTTTGGCAGATTTTGGCTATCTTAGCACAAGTCAAGCAATCTTAACACAATTCAAGCAAGCATGCAAGGAGTTTATGAGCAGCGGAAAGTAAAGCATGCAACTTGCAAGAATGTAAAGGGAAGGGTTTGGAGAATTGAAATGCAATTGGAGACACGTATGTTTTTGTCGTGGTTCCGATAGGTGGTGCTATCATACATCCACGTTGATGGAGACTTCAACCCACGGAGGGTAACGGTTGCACGAGTCCACGGAGGGCTCCACCCACGAAGGGTCCACAAAGAAGCAACCTTGTCTATCACATCATGGCCATCGCCCATGAAGGACTTGCCTCACTAGCGGTAGATCTTCACGAAGTAGGCGATCTCCTTGCCCTTACAAACTCCTTGGTTCAACTCCACAATCTTTGTCGGAGGCTCCCAAGTGACACCTAGCCAATCTAGGAGACACCACTCTCCAAGAAGTAACAAATGGTGTGTTGATGATGAACTCCTTGCTCTTGTGCTTCAAATGATAGTCTCCCCAACACTCAACTCTCTCTCACAGGATATGGATTTGGTGGAAAGAAGATTTGAGTGGAAAGCAACTTGGGGAAGGCTAGAGATCAAGATTCATATGGTAGGAATGGAATATCTTGGCCTCAACACATGTGTAGGTGGTTCTCCCTCAGAAAATGTGTATTGGAAGTGTAGGTATCTTCTGATGGCTCTCTCCACGAATGAAGAGTGGGTGGAGGGGTATATATAGCCTCCACACAAAAACTAACTGTTACACACAATTTACCAATCTCGGTGAGACCGAATTGAAAAACTCGGTCGGACCGATTTAGCAAACCTAGTGACTGTTAGGATTTCCGATGGGACTGAGATGCAACTCGGTAGGACCGATATGGTTAGGGTTAGGGCATAACGTAATCTCGGTGTGACCGATTACACAAACTCGGTGGGACCAATTTTGGTAATAAGCTAACCAGCGAGTTGGTCAGGTAAACTCGGTGGGACCGATCGCTCATTTCGGTGGGACCTAAATGTTACAAAAGTGAAACAGAGAGTTTACAATGCAATGTCGGTGGGACCGATCGCTCATCTCGGTAGGACCGAAACGTTACGAAGGGAAACAGAGAGATTACAACCCCATCTCGGTGTGACCGAAATCCCTATCGGTGAGACCGATTTGCCTAGGGTTTGTGGCAGTGGTTATGACATTTGGAACTCGGTGGCGCCGGATAGAAAGAATCGGTGGGGCCGACTTTGACTTTTGGTTTAGGTCATATGTGGATGTGGGAAGGTAGTTGAGGGTTTTGGAGCATATCACTAAGCACTATGAAGCAAGAACCTAATCAAGCAACACATCATCCCTCCTTGATAGTATTGGCTTTTCCTATAGACTCAATGTGATCTTGGATCACTAAAATATAAAATGTAGAGTCTTGAGCTTTGAGCTTGAGCCAATCTTTTTGTCCTTAGAATTTTGAGGGGTCCACTTTCCTCATCCATGCCATGCCATTCATTGAGCTTTTCCTGAAATATTAATCTTGGAATAGCATTAGCTCAATGAGCTATATGTTGTTAGGAATTACCAAAACCACCTAGGGATAGTTGCACTTTCACATAATCATACTGCTTACCACCAACATGTTATTTTGATTCGGTGGTATAGTTGGATGAAGCGGCCCAGACCAACCTTACATGACCACGTTCATGAGATCGGTTCCACCGACAGACATGCAACTTGTTTTGCATAAAGGTGGCTGGCGGGTGTCTGTTTCTCCAATTTTAGTTGAATCGAATTTGACTATGACCGGTCCTTGTTGAAGGTTAAAAGATCACACTTGACGAAAAATTGTTGTGGTTCTGATGCGTAGGTAAGAACGGTTCTTACTAGAAGCCCGTAGCAGCCACGTAAAACTTGCAACAACAAAGTAGAGGATGTCTAACTTGTTTTTGCAGGGCATGTTGTGATGTGATATGGTCAAGACATGATGCGATATATTTTGATGTATGAGATGATCATGTTTTGTAAAAGTTATCGGGAACTGGCAGGATCCCTATGGTTGTCGCTTTATTGTATGAAATGCAATCACCATGTGATTGCTTTACTTTATCACTATGCGTTAGCGATAGTCATAGAAGCAATAGTTGGCGAGACGACAACGACGCTATGATGGAGATCAAGGTGTCAAGCCGGTGATGATGGAGATCATGATGGTGCTTTGGAGATGGATATCAAAAGCACAAGATAATGATGGCCATATCATGTCACATATTTTGATTGCATGTGATGTTTATCTTTTATGCATCTTATTTTTCTTAGTACGGCGGTAGCATTATAAGATGATCCCTCACTAAATTTCAAGGTATAAGTGTTCTCCCTGAGTATGGACCATTACGAAAGTTCTTCGTGCTGAGACACCACGTGATGATCGGGTGTGATAGGCTCTATGTTCACATACAACGGGTGCAAGACTGTTTTGCACATGCGGAATACTCGGGTTAAACTTGACGAGCCTAGCATGTACAGACATGGCCTCGGAACACTAGAGACCGAAAGGTCGAACGTGAATCATATAGTAGATATGATCAACATAGAGATGTTCACCATTGAAAACTACTCCATCTCACGTGATGATTGGACATGGTTTGATTGATATGGATCACGTGATCATTTAGATGACTCGAGGGATGTCTATCTAAGTGGAAGTTCTTAAGTAATATGATTAATTGAACTTAATTTATCATGAACTTAGTCCTGGTAGTATTTGCATATCTATGTTGTAGATCAATAGCTTGTGATTTAGCTCCCCGTTTATTTTAAATATGTTCCTAGAGAAAAATAAGTTGAAATATGATAGTAGCAATGATGCGAACTGGGTCCGTGATCTGAGGATTATCCTCATTGTTGCACAGAAGAATTATGTCCTTGATGCACCGCTAGGTGACAGACCTATTGCAGGAGCAGATGCAAACGTTATGAACGTTTGGCAAGCTCGGTATGGTGACTACTTGATAGTTTAGTGTGCCATGCTTTACAGCTTAGAACCGGGACTTCAAAACCGTTTTGAACGCCACGGAGCATATAAGATGTTCCAAGAGCTGAAATTGATATTTCAGACTCATGCCCGAGTCGAGAGGTATGAGACCTCTGACAAAGTACTTTGCCCACAAGATGGAGGAGAATAGCTCAACCAGTGAGCATGTGCTCAGAATGTTTGAGTACTACAATCGCTTGAATCAAGTGGGAGTTAATATTCTAGATAAGATAGTGATTGATAGAGTTCTCTAGTCACTATCACCAAGTTATTGGAACTTCGTGATGAACTATAATATCCAAGGGATGACGAAAACGACTACCGAGCTCTTCGCGATGCTAAAATCGGCGAAGGTAGAAATCAAGAAAGAGCATCAAGTGTTGATAGTTAACAAGACCACTAGTTTCAAGAAAAGGGGCAAAGGAAAAGAAAGGTAACTTCAAGAAGAATGTCAAGCAAGTTGCTACTCCTGTGAAAAAGCCTAAAGCTAGACCTAAGCTTGAAACTAAGTGCTTCTACTACAAAGAGAATGGTTTCTAGAAGCGAAACTACCCCAAATAATTGGCGGATAAGAAGGATGGCAAAGTAAGCAAAGGTATATTTGATATACATGTTATTGATGTGTACTATACTAGTGTTCATAGTAACACCAGGGTATTTTATGCCGGTTCAGTTGCTAAGATTAGTAACTCGAAACAGGAGTTGCAAAATGAACAGAGACTAGTTAAGGGCAAGGTAACGATGTGTGTTGGAAGTAATTCCAAGGTTGATAAGATCACCATCGCATACTCCTTCTACCTTCGGGATTAGTGTTGAACCTAAATAAATGTTATTTGGTGTTTGCGTTGAGCGTGAATATGATTGGATCATGTTTATTGCAATACGATTATTCATTTAAGTCAGAGAACAATTGTTGTTCTGTTTACACGAATAAAACCTTCGATGGTCATACACCCAACGTAAATGGTTTATTGAATCTCGATCGTAGTAATACACATATTCATAATATTGATGCCAAAAGATGCAAAGTTGATAATGATAGTGCAACATATTTTTGGCACTGCCGTTTAGGTCATATTGGTGTAAAGCGCATGAAGAAACTTCGTGTTGATGGACTTTTGGAATCACTTGATTATGAAGCATTTGATACTTGCAAACCATGCCTCATGGGGAAGATGACTAAAACTCCGTTCTCCAGAAAAATGGAGTGAGCCAATGACTTACTGGAAATAATACATACCGATGTATGCGGTCCGATGAGTATTGAGGCACATAGCGGGTATCGTTATTTTCTGACCTTCACAGATGATTTGAGCAGATATGGGTATATCTACTTAATGAAACACAAGTCTAAAACATTTGAAAAGTTCAAGGAATTTCAGAGTGAGGTGAAGAATCATCGTAACAAGAAAATAAAAGTTTCTATGATCTGATCGCGGAGGTGAATATTTGAGTTACGAGTTTGGCCTTCATTTAAAACAATGTGGAATAGTTTCACTACTCATGTCACCTGGAACACCACAGCGTAATGGTGTGTCCGAACATCGTAATCGTACTTTATTAGATATGGTGCAATCTATGATATCTCTTACCGATGTACCACTATCGTTTTGGGGTTATGCATTAGAGACAGATGCATTCACGTTAAATAGGGCACCATCTAAATCTGTTGAGACGACACCGTATGAACTGTGGTTTGGCAAGAAACCTAAGGTGTCGTTTCTTCAAGTTTGGGGTTGCGATTCTTATGTGAAAAAATTTCAACCTGATAAGCTCAAACCCAAATCGGAGAAGTGTGTCTTCATAGGATACCCAAAAGAAACTGTTGGGTGCACCTTCTATCACAAATCCGAAGGCAAGATCTTTGTTGCTAAGAATGGATCCTTTCTATAGGAGTTTCTCTTGAAAGAAGTGAATGGGAGGAAAGTGGAACTTGATGAGGTAATTGTACCTTCTCTCGAATTGGAAAGTAGCTCATCAGAGAAAACTGTTCCCATGATGCCCACGAACTAGAGAGGAATCTAATGGTAATGATCATGAAACTTCAGATCAAGTTACTACCATACCTCGTAGGTCAACCAGAGCATGTTCCGCACCAGAGTGGTACGGTAATCCTGTCCTGAAAGTCATGTTACTAGATCATGACGAACCTATGAACAATGAGGAAGCGATGATGAGCCCAGATTCCACAAAATGGCTTGAGGCCATGAAATCTGAGATGGGATCCATGTATGAGAACAAAGTATGGACTTTGGTTGACTTGCCCGATGATCGGCAAGCCATAGAGAATAAATGTATCTTCAAGAGGAATACGGGCACTGATGGTAGTGTTACTATCTACAAAGTTCGACTTGTCGCAAAAAGTTTTTGACAAGTTCAAGGTGTTGATTATGATGAGATTTTCTCAGTTGTAGCGATACTTAAGTCTGTCCGAAAAATGTTAGCAATTGCCGCATTTTATGAAATCTAGCAAACGGATGTCAAAACTGCATTCTTTAATGGACTTCTTAAAGAAGAGTTGTATATGATGCAACCAAAAGGTTTTGCCGATCCTAAGGTGCTAACAAAGTGTGCAAACTCCAGCGATCCATCTATGGACTAGTGCAAGCATCTCGGAGTTGGAATATACGCTTTGATGGGTTGATCATAGCATATAGTTTTATATAGACTTGTGGTGAAGCCTGTATTTACAAGAAAGTGAGTGGGAGCACTACAGCCTTTCTGATAAGTATATGTGAATGACATATTGTTGATCGAAAATGATGTAGAATTTTCTGGAAAGCATAAAGGAGTGTTTGAAAGTAGTTTTTCAAAGAAAGACCTCGGTGAAGCTACTTACATATTGGGCATCAAGATCTATAAAGATAGATCAAGATGCTTGATAAGACTTTCGATGAGTACATACCTTGATAAGATTTTGACGGAGTTCAAAATGGATCAGTCAAAGAAGGAGTTCTTGGCTGAGTTGTAAGATATGAAGTTGAGTAAGACTCAAAACCCGACCACGACACAAGATAGAGAGAGAATGAAAGTCATTCCCTATGCCTCAGCCATAGGTTCTATAAAGTATGCCATGCTGTGTACCAGACCAAATGTGTCTTGCCATGTATATGGCAAAGGGGTACAATAGTGATCTAGGAGTAGATCACTGGACATCAGTCAAAATTATCCTTAGGCACCTAAAGAGGACTAAGGAAATGTTTCTCGGTTATGGAGGTGACAAAGAGTTCGTCGTAAAGGGTTACGTCGATGCAAGCTTTTACACCGATCCAGATGACTCTGAGTCTCAATCTGGATATGTATTGAAAGTGGCAGCAATTAGCTAGAGTAGCTCCAGGCAGAGCATTGTAGACAAAGAAATTTGCAAAATACATACAAATGTGAATGTGACAGACCCGTTGACTAAACTTCTCTCAGAAGAAAAACATGATCACACCTTAGTACTCTTTGGGTGTTAATCACATAGCGATGTGAACTATATTATTGACTCTAGTAAACCCTTTGGGTGTTGGTCACATGGAGATGTGAACTATGGGTGTTAATCACATAAAGATGTGAACTATTTGTGTTAAATCACATTGCGATGTGAACTAGATTATTGACTCTAGTGCAAGTGGGAGATTGAAGGAAAGATGCCCTAGAGGCAATAATAAATTTGTTATTTTATATTTCCTTATATCATGATAAATGTTTATTATTCATGCTAGAATTGTATTGATCGGAAACCTTAATACGTGTGTGAATACATAGACAAACAATGTGTCCCTAGTGAGCCTCTACTTGACTAGCTCGTTGATCAAAGATGGTTAAGGTTTCCTAACCATGGACATGAGTGATGACCCACAAGTATAGGGGATCTATCGTAGTCCTTTCGATAAGTAAGAGTGTCGAACCCAACGAGGAGCAGAAGGAAATGATAAGAGGTTTCCAGCAAGGTGTTCTCTGCAAGTACTGAAATAAGTGGTAACAGATAGTTTTGTGATAAGATAATTTGTAACGAGCAACAAGTAACAAAAGTAAATATGGTGCAGCAAGGTGGCCCAATCCTTTTTGTAGCAAAGGACAAGCCTGGAAAAACTCTTATAAGATGTAAAGCACTCCCGAGGACACATGGGAATATCGTCAAGCTAGTTTTCATCACATTCATATGATTCGCGTTCGGTACTTTGATAATTTGGTATGTGGGTGGACCGGTGCTTGGGTACTACCCTTACTTGGACAAGCATCCCACTTATGATTAACCTCTATTGCAAGCATCCGCATCTACAGCAAAAGTATTAAGGTAAACCCAACCATAGCATGAAACATATGAATCCAAATCAGCCCCTTACGAAGCAATGCATAAACTAGGGTTTAAGCTTCTGTCACTCTAGCAACCCATCATCTACTTATTACTTCCCAATGCCTTCCTCTAGGCCCAAATAATGGTGAAGTGTCATGTAGTCTACATTCACATAACACCACTAGAGGAGAGACAACATACATCTCATCAAAATATCAAACGAATACCAAATTCACATGACTACTAATAGCAAGACTTCTCCCATGTCCTCAGGAACAAAAGTAACTACTCACAAAGCATAAACATGTTCATAATCAGAGGGGTATTAATATGCATATATGATATAAACATATGATCTTCCACCAATTAAGCCAACTAGCATCAACTACAAGGAATAATTAACACTGCTAGCAACCTACTAGCACCAATCCCGGACTTGGAGACAAGAATTGGATACAAGAGATGAACTAGGGTTTTCAGATGAGATGCTGCTGATGAAGATGTTGATGGAGATTGCCCTCTCCCGATGAGAGGAGCGTTGATGATGACGATGGCGATGATTTCCCCCTCCGGGAGGGAAGTTTCCCCTGGCAGAACAGCTCCGCCGGAGCCCTAGATTAGTTCCGCCAAGGTTCCGCCTCGTGGCGGCGGAGTTTCGTTCGAGAAGATGGCTTATGATTTTTTCCCATCAAAAGACTTCATATAGCAGAAGATGGCCACCGGAGGGCCACCAGGGAGCCCACGAGGTAGGGGGCGCACCCAGGGGGGTAGGGCGCACCCCCACCCTCGTGGGCAGGGTGTGGCCCCCTGGTGAAGTTCTTGCTCTCGGTATTTTTTATATATTTGGAAAACATCTTCTGTGAAGTTTTAGAACTTTTGGAGTTGTGCAGAATAGGTCTCTAATATTTGCTCCTTTTCCAGCCCAGAATCCCAGCTGCCAGCATTCTCCCTCTTTATGTAAACCTTGTAAAATAAGAGAGAATAGGCATAAGTATTGTGACATAATGTGTAATAACAGCCCATAATGCAATAAATATCGATATAAAAGCATGATGCAAAATGGACGTATCAACTCCCCCAAGCTTAGACCTCGCTTGTCCTCAAGCGAAAAGCCAAAATCGAAAAATATGTCCACATGTTTAGATATAGAGGTGTCGATAAAAATAAAATACGGACATGATGGCATCATGATCATTCTTAGAATAGCAACTTATATAATTCTTGTCATATGATCTCTAATGCTAGAGTAATAATTCAATCACAATATCAAGTATGAATCGTAAACTTCATTGAAAACTAACAAACTACAATCTCAGTCATTGAAGCAATTGCAATTTATCATAACATAGGGAAGAGTCAATGTATAAGATCTTTTCAGCAAGTCCACATACTCAACTATCATATAATCTTTCACAATTGCTGGCACTCGCGCAATACTTATGGGTATGGAGTTTTAATTGGACACAGAGAAAGATAGGGTGAGGGAGTCCTGGATTAGGGGGTATCCGGACATCCGGATTATATCCTTTGGCCGGACTGTTGGACCATGAAGATACAAGATTTAAGACTTCGTCCCCTGTCCGGATGGGACTCTACTTGGCGTGGAAGGCAAGCTAGGCAATACGGATATGTATATCTCCTCCTTTGTAACCGACCTTGTGTAACCCTAGCCCCCTCCGATGTCTATATAAACCGGAGGGTTTTAGTCCGTAGGACAACATACAATCATACCATAGGCTAGCTTCTAGGGTTTAGCCTCTCCAATCTCGTGGTAGATCAACTCTTGTACTACTCATATTATCAAGAATAATCTAGCAGGACGTAGGGTTTTACCTCCATCAAGAGGGCCCAAACCTGGGTAAAACATCGTGTCCCCTGCCTCCTGTTACCATCCGCCTTAGACGCACAGTTCGGGACCCCCTACCCGAGATCCGCCGATTTTGACACCGACATTGGTGCTTTCATTGAGAGTTCCTCTGTGTCGTCGCCGTAAGGAAGGATGCCTCATCTCGTTGTTAAAAACAACATTACCATCGGGGGAGCCCCGGCTGTTGGCCAAACTCTCCGGCTAGGCAGTTTCGTCATGACCGCCTGTTTGGCTGCTGCACCTACGATGACTTCTCGGCTCATCAAAAACAACCTCCACGTTGGCTCGGAATTCGCCGAGTAGATGGATCCAATGGAGCTCTCTTCCCTAAACGAGCTCTTGGATCGTATCGCCACCTTGGGAGTCGCTACAGACTATGATCAGATTGGGCTTAAACCCGATCACAGGGAGATTAACTCTCCACCGGTCACCCACCATATCGTGGTAGTGGAGGAACAATGCGGTGCTTCTTCCTCTATTTTGAGGACTAACTATGTCCGGATTCCCAAGCTCTCCGAGCCGGATACCCGCTTACGGGAGGACATCACCCAAGCCCTGAACCTAGAATCAGGCAGCGGGCCAGACTTATCGGGCATCACTCACTACAAAAAAAGACACATCCGTGACATTTTGGGCCAACCAATTTTTTTTGTCATACATATGACACTTCTATGACGATAATTGTGACAAAACCCGGTATCATCATAGATGTGGTGGGCTCCTACTTCTATGACAAAAATCATGACAGAAAATGGGCTTTTTGTCCTGGGCGGGACGGAGACGCAGCTGCATGACATTCTTTGGGCCGTCCATGACGGAAAAAACCATGGTAGAAGCGTGGGGGAGGAAAATTTCGGGGAGTTCCCGGTTACAGTGGGAGGTCGGGGGCCGAGCGATGCGCGTTTCTCTCATACACGTACGCGCGTGTGTGCGAGGCGTTGGTTCTAACTGAACCCTAGCGAGGCATTGGGCTCTAACTGAACCCGAGCGATTGCACTGCAGACTACGCGTTACTGAACCCGAGCGATTGATCGATGGCTGTTAACTGAACCCGATCGAGCGATTCCTTCGCTACTGCTGCTAACTAAAGCCGATCGATGGGATGAACAGTGAGCGTTGCGGGGGGGGGGGGTGGGTGAACAGTGAGCAGCGGCGTTACCTCTGGATGAACAGGACCCCGTGGTGTGGTGGAGGGCTGGATGAACAGTAGATGGTCGGGGGGTGCCCATGGAGGGGTGGATGAACAGGACCCCGTGGTGTGGAGGGCTGGATGAACGGTAGACGGTGGAGGGGTGGTTGAACATGACCCCGTGGTGTGGAGGGCTGGATGAATAGTAGACGGTGGAGGGGTGGTTGAACAGTAGCCGGTGGAGTAGCGCAAAGTGGAGGCTGGATGAATAGGAGCCCATGGAGGCTGGAGGAGGTCGATGGTGGAGATGAACAGTATCCCTGGAGTCCCGTTTTGCGGTACGCCACACCCCTCCCGATGAACAGGACCCCGTTTCGACTGTAGCGCTCCAACACAAGTCCGTTTCCTCCGTTTTGCGGTATGCCACACCCCTCCAGATCAACAGGACCCCCGTTTCGACCGTAGGAGGTCCATTTCTTCCGTTTTGCGGTACGCCACACCCTCCCGATGAACAGGATCCCGTTTCGAACGTGGCCGGTCGAACACAAGGCCATTTCCTCCGTTCTGCGGTACGCCAGGCCTCGTTTCCATCGCCTGTTCCGTCCAAGCCCTCCCGATGAACACAGCGCATTCCGTTGCCTCCCCATGAACACGACATATTCCGTTGCCTCCCCATGAACACGACTATGACGTTGTTTCTCCATTCCGACCCATCCATGTACACGAGCCCTCGCCGTACGTATGCGCGAGTAGGCGTTCGAGACCCCGCCCGTATGTACAAATATGTGGTCGTATTTTCTTTCTTGCACCCTGACCGTTGTACATACGTGTACATGCTACGTGCGCGCCTCTACTACGACACATGTGCGCCTCTACATCGACCAGTATACACGTTCGCGACCAGAATGACAACGCTACGTACGCTTCGACCAGGTGGGTCCCGACTGCCAGGCACTTCCTTGCGTGCGAAGATGTAGCTGGTGGGTCCCAGCAGTCAGGGGGGCGAATCATTTTTTTTTGCCCGGACGCACTTCCTTGCGTGCGAAGGTGTAGCTGGTGGGTCCCAGCAGTCAGGGGGGAAACACTTTTTTCGCGAAATACGGTGGCCCATCCGGTGGGTCCCCGCTGTCAGGTGGAGGAATAATTATTTTGCACGTAATAAGGAGGCACTTCCTTGCTGCGGCCGTGGACCCAGCTGTCAGCCTCTCCATGTACAGTCCACGTCCGATGGAAATCATTCCTTGACAACGTTGACCACGCCGCACCGAGAGCACCAGGGCGATGGACGATGGCGAGGCCTGGGAAGGGGACGACGGGGAGCCGGGGAAGACGTGGCAGTGGAAGCCCGCGCGGAGAGTAGTATGAGGGTTCACTGGTTCGGCTGCGGTGTGAGGCTGCCGTCACCGCAGGGCCTGTCCAGCGGTGGGAATAGTAGGGAGCAGTGAGGCCTCCGCGGCAGCACAGCCGGCCACGGGAGGCAGGAGCATGCGGCACGATCGGCGCTGCTTTGGGCAGCTGGAGCAAGAAGATCAGAGGTTGAAGAAGCACTACGGCCGTTGGATGGACATCGTACGGTCACTGGAGCTAGAATCATTCATATTGACTAAACTTGACAAAGGCCCCCGTCCCAGTCAACTTAGTAGGCCCACAAGTCAGCCTGCCACCATGGTGAGTCCCAGCTAGCAGGGGAGTATTCATTTTTTGTGTGTAATAAGGAGGCACTTCCGACGGGTCTAAGCTGACAGCGGGGGGAACGTTTTTTTCGTGAAATACGCTGGCCCGTCCGGTGGGTCCGAGCAGTCAGGGGGGAGACGTTTTTTTCAAGAAATAAGGTGGCACATCTGGTGGGTCCCTACTGTAAGGTGGAGGAATAATTATTTTGCGCGTAATAAGGAGGCACTTTCTTGCGGCCGCCTGGACCCAGCTGTCAGCCTCTCCACGTACAGTACTCTTCCGATGGAAGTCGGTCATTGACCATGTTGACCACGCCGCGTCGAGAGCACCAGGGCGGTGGTCTGGATGACGACGAGGCCTAGGAAGGGGACGACGCGGAGCCGGGGAAGACGCAACAGTGGAAGCCCGCGCGGAGAGGAGTACGAGGGTTCACTGGTTCAGCTGCGGTGTGAGGCTGCCGTCGCCGCAGAATAACAGGGTGTGTGGGTGAGTGGAGGGATGGTCTGGCCAGCGGTGGGAGTAGTATGGGGGCGGTGAGGCCTCCGCGGCAGCACAGCCGGCCACGGGAGGCAGGAGCAAGCGACACGACCGGCGCTGCTATGGGCGGCTGGACCAAGAAGACCAGAGGTTGTTGAAGCACTATGGCCGTTGGATGGACATCGTACGATCACTAAAGCTAGAAACATTTATTATTGACTAAGTTGACAAAGCCCTTGGTACGCTCCAACTTAGTAGGCCCACAGGTCAGCCTCCAAAACGGTGCACCCCAGATGTCAGGGGGAGAATATCCGAGATTGAAGAACAAGCATGACATCCGTTGGATAGACATCCAACGTCCATTGCTGCTAGAACCGTGTGTTGACTATAATAAGTTGGCAAAGCCTTGCATACGCGTCAACTTATTTTTTTAGGGGACGCGTCACTTAGTAGGCCCACAAGTGTGTGGCAGAGAACTTATAGCCCATTTGCGTTTTGTAAGAATGTACAACCCATTTTGGAATTCTAATGGAATTTACAACATCCCATTTACAGTTTGTTAAAAGTACAGCCCATTTTCTAGCTAGGACAATGATTAATAATTTCAACCAACCGTTGAAGACAGAATTCAATAAAATTTCCCACATTTTGATGGGCTCCGAAATATTTTTATCCCGAAATTTCTAGTTAGATTAAATATAAATTTGTATTACATAAAAATCCAACGAAACATTGCGCGCGCAACAATGAAAATTTAAGATTTTCAAAATCCATAAATAATATTTTATAAACTAATTTCGTGTTTGGTGCATTTTTTTATAGTTACTGCCCAGTTTTTATAATTACATCCCATTTATTATTTTTTAAAGCTCATTTTCCTGTTAAGCCTAATGCATCCCTCCTAGGAAAGATTTGCAGCCCAGCGGCGCGGAGAATAACAAGTTGACCTTGCCTGGGTATTCCTCAAAAAGATGTATAGCTGGGCTAGCCATTTTCATCTTGAAATGATTAGTATCTGGGCTGGATATCTGGCCTGGGCTAGACGGGCCACAGCCCGCTCAGTTAATACCCTGCTCTCCTCTGAATAACAACGAAATCATTGCCAAGAAAAACTCTGCATTGCTCACGCCTCAAAAACACAAATACTGCTCGAGCTGCTTGGTCCCAGCTGTCGGCCGCACCTTGTGCAATTCTCTCGTTTATATTGACTACATAGGTTGACAATGGTGTGGGACCATGATGTCAGGGAACCAGGAGAACGCAAAAAAAAATATAGTTGTACATAATAAGGAGGCACTTGCATACGTACGGCTATGGCCCTAGTGGGTCCCTAGTGTCATCCAGTCAAAATAAAGTCATCTCTTGAATCCTCATGTTCGTTGACGATGTTAACAATGCTCGGCGCCACGGCGAGTGCAACAACTTGAAAGACAACAGAGAGGGCCTCGCGGGCCCTACGGATGGTATGATACAGCGCTCGCTACTCATTCAGGAAGCCAAGATCATCGGACACCTATGAGCACCTTCGAGAAACTGAGACGGCATGAAACGGTAAGGCCGCGCTTGGGAGCTCTGGTTTATTTCAAACCTATATTAACATACAAGTGTAATTTACTCGTCATCAAAAACAACGCGTAAAAAACAGGCGTAATGAAACCGAGGGCCCGAGGTCTGTAAGTAAAACCGGCGGGTTACGCGTGTAACTTGAGAGACCAGTGTATATTTTACGAGCACTGCTATATGGACGACATTACCAGAGGATACATGCACGACGTGCGTATCATGCCATCCATGGGCAAGGCTGAAACAGCAGCTAACGGCTGGATTAGCAATCGTCCGAGTGTCGTTCAGCGTTTTTATTGTGTGTCAAGTACTTCCGATATTTTACTAGTCGAAATCGACCAACCAAGCGCCTTCGCCTGAGACCATATGCTTTAATTTACAAGCATCACTTTTACAAGCGGTTTTGGTAGGAAAACAACGATCCAATCACAGCCTAATATCATGAGTTGGTCGGAAGATCATATGGTTTCACGTCCAACCTACCCGACTTGTCGTATAGGCTATGAATGAAACATCAGACGATGAACTTCTTAAGCACGGAAACAACAGAAGAGGATGATCTTCTTAACAAGAAAATCACTGGCATTAGATCGACATGCAAAACAATACGAAGCATTATTCTCAGGAGGCACGGTGAACAGCTCGTGATGTTGCATGCCACAACATTCCAAGCTCAACTTTGCAATCAAACACAAGGCCTGGCATTACATAGACAATATTCAGAACAAACTCTTAACATAGGAATATCTCAGCAGAGTAACTATTTACTTCTAAACTGAACACAAGAATAGGAAAAAACACTCGACGCCGCTCACAACAAGGGTGTCCCACTCAAAAATATCAAATGCATGTCTTCTGGCTAACATCAATGAGCAAATTTTGACAAGGTTTTCCAATTCCAATATATTAAACTAACGTCTTCTTGCTAACATCAATGATTAAACTTTGACAAGCTTTTCCCATTCAAAATATGTAATGCCTATGATCGTGGAGTCCTTTCGTAGCTTTTATACTTGTTTGGGCACTTTTTGCCCAGGGCACTCCACGTATTGTTAAATTGCCAATGGTCTCTGCAGACTAGTCATGTCACCGGTGTCTAATAATACTCTGTAAAGCTTCTCGGTCATTCCTTCTGTAATGTAGCGCAAACAGTGACTGCTTCTTTCTGCAAAGTGGAACGACCAACTAGACCCAGTAATGCAGCAGTTTGCCTTACACATTGGCTCCTTTTGTGCAGTTCAACTAAAATCGACGTCGGAATAAAACCAAGCTTTAATTTTGATATCCCTGTAAGCAACAATAGGTATAAGGGAAACAATTACTAAGAAATAATGGTTGATGACTTGTACTCCCAGAAGAAAAGCATCTACTGATCTACTTTATCTTAATGGGAAACAAAGCAGGAGAGTAGCAATTCTCCATCAGTGTGATCCATTCATATTGACTGAGACATTATCTTAACAATGCCTTGTTTCAACATGTATAAAGAACGACAAAGCTTATAAAGGGGGTGATGCTGAATTTGTTGTAACAAAGCAACAAGCACCATGTCTGGGTTGGTCCCATTTTTGTTCACTACTTAATGGGAAAAGACATCAATACAATAGCTTCAATTCATCATTTATTTAAAATAGTACCAATACAAGTAGCACAGCATCTCAAAGCACACTGCACAATCATGTGGATGAAGGCCTGTACTGACCTTTCATGAGACGACCAACATAAAATACGAATCTACCAACACGAATAGGAAAACCAATCAAGTTTTGTGCTATTGCACTGAAATCAAGCAAAGTTGCCGGTGTGACATTTAAGTTTTCTATAGCAACAAGTTGAATAGATATCCCTGTTTTAAGAGGCAAAAAAGAAAACAATTACTGGCCAATAAAGGAGGATGAAACATGCGGCCACAAAAAGAAGCATCTACCTTATCTTGATGGAAAACAAAGTATAGGACAGTAGCATTTCTAAAACGGTTGCATTGATTCATATTAACAGAGAAATACTTTTAAAACAGATCAGTAGTTAATTCTGAGATTAGCAACAACAAAATAGCTGCATGGAACATGCCAGCACCATGTGCGTCCAGACGTATAAAATGGGTGATGTAGAGTATGTAGCCAAGCAGCATATATGCGCTGGTCCCATATTTGTTCTCTTTGAACCTTCTTCCTATGTGAGGGCAGCAAATCTAGTCGTGCACAAACTACCCAACCCCCCAGTTTCTTTCCCTTTTAAACAAAGAGATCGGTTCCTTACAGATGTGTGTACTGGGTTACCCCCTTTTTCCCTTTTCGACCTACCAAGCGGCTGGATAGCCAGTCTATACTACTTTCCGCCCCTCCTTTCCTCATTGAACCACGTCCTAGATTCTTGCTCCAGCCCACCACACCCTTCTTTCCTCTTTGAACCAAGACCTAGATTCGACTATAGATCGTAGAAGATCCACATGCAGCTAGAGCAACGACGGTTTCAAAGAAACTTATACCTTAGGGTCGTCGGAATGTGGCAAGGCGTGCGGCAGGAGGCCGGATCTGCCCACACTACGTACGACAGCGAGGAAGAAGGGGTCGGTGGGCCTCCCGCACAGGCGCTGGGTGAAAGAGAATAGCCCAGCTGGCAGTGGATTGCCTCCCTCGCCGAAGGCGATAGAGTGAACACTGCACCTCCTCCCCTTCCCGGTGCGATAGGATACGGACGCCTTCTTCACCAGCTGTGAGGGGGGAGAGAGAGAGACAAGAGGCCAACACAGTCTTGTTTAGATCTGGTGAAGAGAGGGTGAGAGACTGAATATAGCAAACCCTAGCAAATGGACGCTGAGCCTCTAGCGTGTAACATATATGTAGTGCGGCGAGCGTGTGGAGAGTGCAAACCCTAGCGAACAAGCGCCGAGGCTCCCGCTTATATATATACTACTGTAGTACGGACTGAGCTCCGGTGCCTTCACTGCACCTGCTTTTGGCTGTATGACAGGTGATCCAGCCACATTTTGGGCCCACCCGTCGTAAAACCCTAGCGAAAATTGCACCAACGTGAAAGACGACTGTGTCTCCAATGCAACCAAGGTGAACTGACGAAGGATATCATCTTTGTGCGTAAAAAGCAAAGAGCACTGATGGAAGACAACTTGTTTTTCGTCGAAAATCGATCAGCTTCACCAGCCGACGCAACCATGAGGCGCAACCATGAGCATCGATAGGTCATCGTGGTGATGCATCATCCATTTGGCATCAAGTTTGGGTGAGGCACCTAAGAAGTTCGACAAGTCCTCACTGTGGTCTGTTTCTTCTTAGTAATCAAGCTTGAGGAAGGAAGAACCATGTGGCAGAGGACAGTGAGGCGGAACAACAATGGCCATCCAATTTTGTGCAGTTCCACTAAAATTGAGGAAGACATGCCCAGGTATGGAGACACGCATCGTTGTTTCCAAAAATATAAAAAGGGTTAGCAATGACATTCTAATAAGAATTAATGAAAAGTACATCAACAAACAGAAGCATCATAATTATCTTGATGGGAACTAAACCAGGATACCCGAGAAAAAAAGCATTTCTTCATTTAACCAGTGATAGTACTACCACCATATGGACAATGACCGCACATCCACCATGTACTTTTTGTCGAAACAACATGTATATCTCCACCGAGGCATAAATCAGGACAACTTTTTGAGTGGCATTTCCTCTATTCTAGTACTAGTAGGTGATGTTGGACCAGCCGAAGAACCGTAGCTACTATGCATGGGGAGCTGGGGAGTAGTCGCATAGAAGAAAACCCGCACGCAGCGACCTGGGGAGCTGGACCAGTACAAGAAGTTATACCTCAGGTGGGCGAGATGTCATTTAGGCGGGCGGGTAGGATCTGCCCACACGACGGCAGCGAACAAGGGTACGGAGGATCTTCGTCCGTGCCAGCGCCGGCTCCGAGAGGACGTTGCGCATCGGCTTCCTCCGTCGCCGACGGCGACAACGTCAACGCTGCACCTCCTCACCTCCCGCAGCGGACGGGATTCGGCCGGATCTGTGACCACCAGTGAGGAGAGAGATAGAGTGGACACTGTCATCTTGTTTTGATATAGAGAGGGTGAGAGAGCGAGACGCGAGAAACTCTATCAAAAAAGAGGCTATAATGGAGTAAAAAAATCTCTCCATAGCAGTGGTTTTAAATAGAATACGCGCGTTCTCGGAAAAAAGAAACGAAAACTGGCGGGCAATTTTTTAAGGGTTTGTCTAGGACACATCTAGATGTGACATAGTTATGTCACATATAAGTTGATGTCCACTCTGTTTGTGGTCTTTTCCTAGTTTTTTTGTTTCTTGTTGCTACATTATATACTTGTGGGAGCTTAGATGTGATATCCTTAAATAACATCTAGATGTGAATTAGACAAACTGATTTTCTAACGTACCAAGAAAGAAAACTCGATCAAAAACACGCCCCCGCTTCTAGGTCGCGAGAGTCGTCGCGCACACACACATAGACATAGACATGCATATCCATGTTTCTCTAAAATTCCATTTCCATCTCTAATCATATTTGTCCAACTGGCACATTATTTACGTTGTTAATTATATACGCAGCAATATTAACGTACAACATCTCTTGTTTGCGCACGTCCGGACCGCTGCCACGGCCGGTCCTGACCAACCCGAACCCTCTTCATCACCCACGCGTGCTTCCTCCTTGAAACGGTTAGTGTCGCATTCATACCCGGCCAGAGTGGACGCGACCTCTCACTGGCGACGGCATTGATTGCGGCGCGCCGGCCGAGAGAGCGTCGCCCGTGCCGCTTCCGGGTGCACACGGCTGCTCCGCGTTCAAAGGTTGCAATAGTCGGCTACAACATGCACGATCTCTTCCAGTAGTAAGTTCTTGGGAGTCCGTGCTATAGCTAGCTGTCCTCCCCCAACTCGTCAATCTCTTCCAGTAGTGCTAGTACTCCATGGCGCGATCCATCGACAAGCAGGCGGGAAAGTTATGGTATACTACTCGGTTTGCAGTGAGTGGCATGCCAAGCGACCGTGTGGGGTCGAGCCGTGGAGGAGGGTGAGACACGAACACAACATACGTGATTTAAACGTTGGTTTTTCTCGATGGCGCAATCCAACGGAACGAAACGTTGGTTTCTCTCCGTTTCCATTTTTTCTCCGGAAAAACAGAAACTTTTCCACTCCATTTTCATTCCTATTCCAAGGTTGCCCCGTTACAACATTCCATCAAATACAAAGGAAAACTAACATGCATGCTGATGCATCTCAATGATTCACAGATCATAGCCAATATTTACTTCACAACTAAAGAAAAAAGTTGTGAGAGTGTGTACGATAGAAAAACTACTGATGGGGTCACTACGACTTAAACCCTAAACCCTAAACATGATTTAATTTCCTGGCCATGTAGAACCTGTCGAAGGAATGTGCCAGAGGGAGATTCTTTAGTGAGAATGTCAGCAACAATAGAAGCATCACTCTTTGGTTCCCCACCTTCGGGTACCTCTTGTTCCATAGCACTTTCCATGCCGGGAAGGAAAGACGGCTGGCACCCTCGGATCATACGATGCTTTTGTGCAGCTCCACTAAAATCGACCTGAGCATCCCTGATGGCAAAGATATTGAAGAAGTGTGATTAGAATAATAGTACTGGCACTAGTTCATGAGACATAAACTCATCACAAATAGAAGCCGGTAGAAGTAGAGAAAGATCAACATGGAGATAGAGCTACGGCAGTGGAGCAAGCCGGCTCCAAAAGAAAGATGGACTACCTAGGACGTCGGGCTGTAGCTAGAAGGGCGGTTGGGACGCGGCATCGGCCCATACCACGATGACCCCCGATTGGGACGCATCGACTGTGGGTTTTCTCCCTCGCCGATGTCGACCGCGTCTACGCAGAACATTGTTTCCTGCCCCCAGCTGCGGGATTAGGCCCATCGTTCTATGCTTGTGAAGAGAGCAACCTAAGCAAGCAGGCTTGTAGCTTAGGCTCCTGCTAGTGTATATATAGTGGTTTTATTTTTCTCTCCATATCGACCATTTTATATTGCGTACGTGTCATTCAAGAGTGAAATGATGGTTGCTTCTTCCGACTAACTTACTGTGTGATTTGACTGCTCCTTAGTGGCCCCTACACGTACTCCCCCTACGTGTATGCAACAGTCACACGTACACATGCACGCAAAAACGCGCGCGACGCCCTAATGCATGCATGTCCGAGCACACGACGGAACACACACGGTCACGCTCAAGTGCTCAACCTACACGTGCATGCACACACATACTCAGTCAGGGTGAGCTAGTGACCGTATGAACACCAGAAAAAATATATATTAAGCGCAATGAGCGTATTATGAAGTCCATTGACCATATTTTTACAAATATATAGTGACAGACAGTGTATTTATCTCGTTTGAAATTAAGCCATATTAATCGGAGAGGAGGCATCATGGACTAGCATTACTTTTTTGTGTCCCGTCAACTTGCCGAACAAGGAGAAGGTTGCAGGACGGGAGAAGCTTGCGCGCAGTGGCTCGCAGGACAAGGAGAAACTTTTGACTAATGCAAGCCCTCCCTCGCTCAGGCGGTGGACGTGCAACAGTTAATTCGGTGTCAGATTGCCAGAAGCATACACTATACTACTAGTGCTATTATTGTTCGACTTCCCGAACAGTCAAGCTGTAACACCCTCGATGCGACTATAGCTCCCACGTGTCGAGGCACGACTTAGAGACATAATCGCATTGAAGGCATATGTCGCAAGTTAGGCAATCTTCACAACATCCCATGTAATATGAATAATAAAGGGGAGATAACATAGTTGGCTTACACTCGCCACGTCAAACAAGTACATAAATAACATTACATCATCCAAACACTCATGGCCCGACTACGGCGCCAAAATAAAAGAGAACCCAACATGCAACAACGGTCCCGTTCACCCCCAACTGGGCACCACTACTGATCATCGGGAAAGGAAACATAGTATCGATGAGAGTCTTCGTCGAACTCCCACTTGAGCTCGTACTCGTGACCTGGAGCGGAATCACCTGGACCTGCATCTGGAGTTATAGTATCTGTGAGCCATAGGGACTCAGCAATCTCGCACCCTCGCGATCAAGACTATTTAAGCTTATAGGAAGGGTAAGGCAAAATATGTGGAGCTGCAGCAAGCGACTAGCATGTATGGTGGCTAACTTATACGCAAAAGAGAGCGAGAAGAGGAGGCAAAGCGCGAGCGAGAGTCTAAAGGAACAACCTGCGCAAGCATAACTCCAACACCGTGTCCACTTCCCGGACTCCGCCGAGAAGGGGCCATCACGGTAACACACACGGTTGATTCATTTTAATTAAGTTTAGTTCAAGTTATCTACAACCGGACATTAACAAATTCCCATTTGCCCATAACCGCGGGCACGGCTTTCGAAAGTTCAATCCCTGCAGGGGAGTCCCAACTTAGCCCATGACAAGCTCTCACGGTCAACGAAGGAATAGACCTCCACCCGAGACACACCGATCAGACTCGGTAACCCGGTACAACAAGACAATTCGACAGGTTAAAACAAGACCAGCAACACCGCCCGAATGTGCCGACAAATCCCGATAGGAGCCGACAAATCAGGGCACACTCAGATAGGTCAAGCTACGAGTAAAACCAACCCTCAAGTTTCCCCGAGGTGGTCCCGCAAGCTGCCCGGTTCGGACCAACACTCAGAGGGAGCACTGGCCCGGGGGGGTTTAAAATAAGATGACCCTTGGGCTCCGGTAACCCAAGGGAAAAAGAGGCTAGGTGGCGAATGGTAAAACCAAGGTTGGGCATTGCTGGAAAAGCTTTAATCAAGGCGAACTATCAAGGGGTTCCCATTATAACCCAACCGCGTAAGGAACGCAAAATTCAGGAACATAACACCGATATGACGGAAACTAGGGCGGCAAGAGTGGAACAAAACACTAGGCCATAGGCCGAGCCTTCCACCCTTTACCAAGTATATAGATGCATTAAGATAACATAGCAATATAATGATATCCCAACAAATACATAAATGTTCCAACAAGGAACGGACTCCAATCTTCACCTGCAACTAGCAACGCTATAAGAGGGGCTGAGCAAAGCGGTAACATAGCCAATCAACAGTTTGCTAGGACAATGGTGGGTTAGAGGTTTGACATGGCAATTTGGGAGGCTTGCAAGCAAAAGGTAGGCATCGTAGCATTGGCATAGCAACAGAGCGAGCAAACTAGCATAGCAAAGATAGTAGTGATTTCGAGGGTATGATCATCTTGCCTGCAAAGCTGTCAGAGTTGACTGGATCTTCAAAAGCAAACTCAATGGGCTCCTTGTTAGTGAACTCGTCTCCCAGCTCTACCCAAACAAGACAAACAAGCAACAAGGATACAATCAACCACGTGCAGGCTCAAACAATAAGATGCAATGATGACATGCTATGCGGGATGCAAAATGCAAGATATGACAGAAAATGCATGAACCTGGCCTCAACATGGAATTCCAAGGGTGCCACTGGAAAGATGAGATGAAATCGCTTGAAAACGATATAAAGAACGCCGGAATCGGAGTTACGGTTTGGAAATGGCAAGCGATTCAAAATTGACACCGGTCTGCGATTTATAGCAAGTAGGCATCTAAATGCAATGAGATGAACGTGCTACAGCCACCAAACATGACAACAAAATACAGGGCAGGGATGCACACAGGATGCTTAACAAAAGTCTAGCACTGAGCTACGGCCAATTCATCCATTATGAGGTTGAAACAAGCATGTCAAAAACGCAAATGCAAAACAGATTTCAGACTTAGTGAAATTAACACTTGTCTGAAATTTCAGATCACGAAGCCCTCTTCGGAGCAGCAAAACAACATGATACATGACCTGATTAAGACAAGTAAGAACATGGCATGGAGCTACTCACAAGCTTAACAAAAGACCCAAAGTGACCTAGGGCCAAAAGGGTTCACAAAATATACTAACGGGCACACGAACATAGCTAAAACACAATCAGTTTTCAGACTTAGTGAAAACTGAGACATGCTGAAATATAACTCACGAAGGCATGTAAATGAGCTCGATGCACTCACTACGGTGCAAGTCATGGCAAGGGAAGCATACATACATTAAGAAGGCACAAAATTCTAGCTAGACATGGCAAGAACAATGGCATAGCATGCACGGATCAACTACAATAGCATCGGCAAAATTGCAAACGAATTGACGATCTGCTCAGATTCACCACGAAGCAAAAGTAGAGCTTGATTGACTCAAGCTAGGGTGCTCCATAATTGCAAGTAAAGACATGTATGGATAGAGCATAACATTATTACCAAAACACCTTTACTGATCATCCTCAAAAGAGGCACGGATCACTAGGAAACAAGCTGAACATATGGCATCATGAACTAAATAATCCCAGACTGTGAAAACTACTAAGTCCCTGAAAACAGATTTACCGGGTGCCTCACTTTGCAAGCTTGTACAAGTCACCACACACATTCTAAAAATGCATGGGTTGCACCTATGGAAATATAACAAAATCCTTAACAAAACATATGAAGGACTCACAGGCATATCATGCACACAATAAACATGGCAAAAATGACAAAAGTCTAAGATGAACTAGCAGATCTGACAATTAACTCACGAAGCCTCCTTCTAACAGCATTTCGGGCATCAAGATGAACTCAAATGAAAATGATGCAATGGAACGAAATGATATACTCATCGAGACGAACATTTTGATATGCTATACGCCCAAATCGGAGCTAGGGATGCAGAGATATCACTGGTCAAAGATTGCATAAAAATTAGGGTTCGGAGGAGAAAGTCAACCCTCAAAATTCCAGATCTCAGATCTGAAATTACTGTTCACCGAGCGCGCCGTTCGAGGTTCATCGACCGGCGATGGTGGTGGTGGCCGGAGAAGGAGGGAGCTCGCCGGGGGGAGGAGAGGCCGGGGTGGCCGGGGACTTGGCCGGTGTGGAGGAGGCGGCGGCGGCCGGCGGGACCTCGGGCGGCGCGGGCGTGCGGGCGCCGGCGAGGTGCGCGGCCCGGGGCGGCGATGGCCGAGTGCGGCGGTGGGGCGTCGGCGACGTGGAAGAAGGGCGGCGCGGCGAGGTCGTCCTCGGGCGCGGGCGGCGCGGGAGGAAGGAGGCGGCGGCCCGGGCGTGGGAGGAGAGGGCCGGCCTTGGGCCCTCGCGGGCCGGCGGGGGTGGGAGGTGGCGCTGCCACGTGGCGGGCGGTGGTAGGCTGAGGCGAGCGGCGGACGTGTCCGGCGCCGTCCGAACGTGTCCGGCGGCGTCGGATATGAGATTTTAGGGTTAGGGGGGAGAATGAACCGCGAATTTCGAGGGGGTGTATATATAGGCATAGGGGGAGTTAGGAGAGTCCAAATGAGGTGCAGTTTTCGGCCACGCGATCGTGATCGAACGCTCTAGGACATGGAGCAGAGTTTGGTGGGTTTTGGCCCAAATTGGAGGGGTGTTGGGCTGCAACACACACAAGGTCTTTTTGGTCCCTCGGTTAACCGTTGGAGTATCAAACGAAGTCCAAATGGCATGAAACTTGACAGGCGGTCTACCGGTAGTAAATCAAGGCCGCATGACAAGTCTCGGTCCAATCCGGAAATGTTTAATCCCCACACACGAAAGAATGCTAGAAATGACCACCGGAGGAGAACGAAGCGCCGGAATGCAAAACGGACAACGGGGAAAATGCTCGAATGCATGAGATGAACACGTATGCAAATGCAATGCACATGATGACATGATATGAGATGCATGACAAAGAAAACAACACACGAAGACGAAGACCCGAACCCGAGAAATAAATATAACTTAACGCCGGAAACGGCAAGAGTTGGAGTACAAATTGGGAAAGTTATATCCGGGGCGTTACAACACTCCACCACTACGAAAGGATCTCGTCCCGAGATCTAGGACTAAAATAACTCCGGGTACTCAGAACGGAGGTGATCCTCGCGTTCCCAGGTAGCTTCTCGGTCGGAATGGTGCGACCAGTTGACTTTAAGGAATTTGATTGACTTGTTTCCAGTCTTGCGTTCAGTCTCTTCAAGAATAGCGACTGGGTGCTCACGATAAGAGAGATCTTCTTGGAGCTCAATGTCCTCGAAGTTGACTATGCGGTCAGGAGTCTTGAAGCACTTTCGAAGCTGAGAGACATGGAACACATCATGAACATTTGCAAAGTTTGAAGGAAGCTCGAGTTGATAGGCGAGGTCGCCTCTCTTGCTGACAATCTTGAAAGGTCCCATGTATCTAGGGGCAAGCTTCCCTTTGATACCGAAGCGACGAGTACCTTTCATAGGAGAGACACGGAGGTAAACATGATCTCCGATCTCGAAAGCCAAATCACGGTGCTTACTATCATAGTAGCTCTTCTGGCGGGATTGGGCTGCTTTGAGGTTATCACGAATGACTTTGGACATTTCTTCTGCTTCTGTGATTAAGTCATTACCCAGCAGCTGACGTTCACCGGTTTCAGACCAGTTGAGAGGGGTACGGCACTTCCTGCCATACAGAATTTCAAATGGGGCCTTGCCCAAACTTGCTTGAAAACTATTGTTGTAGGAGAATTCAGCATAAGGAAGACAATCCTCCCACTTCATGCCGAAGGAGATCACACAAGCCCTAAGCATATCTTCAAGAATCTGGTTGACACGCTCGACTTGACCGCTTGTTTGAGGATGGAAAGCAGTGCTGAAGCGTATGTTAGTGCCCATGGCCTTCTGGAAAGAATCCCAAAACTTCGAGGTAAAGATGATGCCACGGTCTGAAGAGATCACTTGAGGAATACCGTGCAGAGAGACAATGCGAGAGGTATAGAGTTCCGCCAATTGAGCTGCAGTGATCGACTCTTTGATAGGCAGAAAGTGAGCCACTTTGGTGAGTTTGTCGATGACAACGAACAGTCAAGCTGTAACACCCTCGATGCGACTATAGCTCCCACGTGTCGAGGCACGACTTAGAGACATAATCGCATTGAAGGCATATGTCGCAATTTAGGCAATCTTCACAACATCCCATGTAATATGAATAATAAAGGGGAGATAACATAGTTGGCTTACACTCGCCACGTCAAACAAGTACATAAATAACATTACATCATCCAAACACTCATGGCCCGACTACGGCGCCAAAATAAAAGAGAACCCAACATGCAACAACGGTCCCGTTCACCCCCAACTGGGCACCACTACTGATCATCGGGAAAGGAAACATAGTATCGATGAGAGTCTTCGTCGAACTCCCACTTGAGCTCGTACTCGTCACCTGGAGCGGAATCACCTGGACCTGCATCTGGAGTTATAGTATCTGTGAGCCATAGGGACTCAGCAATCTCGCACCCTCACGATCAAGACTATTTAAGCTTATAGGAAGGGTAAGGCAAAATATGTGGAGCTGCAGCAAGCGACTAGCATGTATGGTGGCTAACTTATACGCAAAAGAGAGCGAGAAGAGGAGGCAAAGCGCGAGCGAGAGTCTAAAGGAACAACCTGCGCAAGCATAACTCCAACACCGTGTCCACTTCCCGGACTCCGCCGAGAAGGGGCCATCACGGTAACACACACGGTTGATTCATTTTAATTAAGTTTAGTTCAAGTTATCTACAACCGGACATTAACAAATTCCCATTTGCCCATAACCGCGGGCACGGCTTTCGAAAGTTCAATCCCTGCAGGGGAGTCCCAACTTAGCCCATGACAAGCTCTCACGGTCAACGAAGGAATAGACCTCCACCCGAGACACACCGATCAGACTCGGTAACCCGGTACAACAAGACAATTCGACAGGTTAAAACAAGACCAGCAACACCGCCCGAATGTGCCGACAAATCCCGATAGGAGCCGACAAATCAGGGCACACTCAGATAGGTCAAGCTACGAGTAAAACCAACCCTCAAGTTTCCCCGAGGTGGTCCCGCAAGCTGCCCGGTTCGGACCAACACTCAGAGGGAGCACTGGCCCGGGGGGGTTTAAAATAAGATGACCCTTGGGCTCCGGTAACCCAAGGGAAAAAGAAGCTAGGTGGCGAATGGTAAAACCAAGGTTGGGCATTGCTGGAAAAGCTTTAATCAAGGCGAACTATCAAGGGGTTCCCATTATAACCCAACCGCGTAAGGAACGCAAAATTCAGGAACATAACACCGATATGACGGAAACTAGGGCGGCAAGAGTGGAACAAAACACTAGGCCATAGGCCGAGCCTTCCACCCTTTACCAAGTATATAGATGCATTAAGATAACATAGCAATATAATGATATCCCAACAAATACATAAATGTTCCAACAAGGAACGGACTCCAATCTTCACCTGCAACTAGCAACGCTATAAGAGGGGCTGAGCAAAGCGGTAACATAGCCAATCAACAGTTTGCTAGGACAATGGTGGGTTAGAGGTTTGACATGGCAATTTGGGAGGCTTGCAAGCAAAAGGTAGGCATCGTAGCATTGGCATAGCAACAGAGCGAGCAAACTAGCATAGCAAAGATAGTAGTGATTTCGAGGGTATGATCATCTTGCCTGCAAAGCTGTCAGAGTTGACTGGATCTTCAAAAGCAAACTCAATGGGCTCCTTGTTAGTGAACTCGTCTCCCAGCTCTACCCAAACAAGACAAACAAGCAACAAGGATACAATCAACCACGTGCAGGCTCAAACAATAAGATGCAATGATGACATGCTATGCGGGATGCAAAATGCAAGATATGACAGAAAATGCATGAACCTGGCCTCAACATGGAATTCCAAGGGTGCCACTGGAAAGATGAGATGAAATCGCTTGAAAACGATATAAAGAACGCCGGAATCGGAGTTACGGTTTGGAAATGGCAAGCGATTCAAAATTGACACCGGTCTGCGATTTATAGCAAGTAGGCATCTAAATGCAATGAGATGAACGTGCTACAGCCACCAAACATGACAACAAAATACAGGGCAGGGATGCACACAGGATGCTTAACAAAAGTCTAGCACTGAGCTACGGCCAATTCATCCATTATGAGGTTGAAACAAGCATGTCAAAAACGCAAATGCAAAACAGATTTCAGACTTAGTGAAATTAACACTTGTCTGAAATTTCAGATCACGAAGCCCTCTTCGGAGCAGCAAAACAACATGATACATGACCTGATTAAGACAAGTAAGAACATGGCATGGAGCTACTCACAAGCTTAACAAAAGACCCAAAGTGACCTAGGGCCAAAAGGGTTCACAAAATATACTAACGGGCACACGAACATAGCTAAAACACAATCAGTTTTCAGACTTAGTGAAAACTGAGACATGCTGAAATATAACTCACGAAGGCATGTAAATGAGCTCGATGCACTCACTACGGTGCAAGTCATGGCAAGGCAAGCATACATACATTAAGAAGGCACAAAATTCGAGCTAGACATGGCAAGAACAATGGCATAGCATGCACGGATCAACTACAATAGCATCGGCAAAATCGCAAACGAATTGACGATCTGCCCAGATTCACCACGAAGCAAAAGTAGAGCTCGATTGACTCAAGCTAAGTTGCTCCATAATTGCAAGTAAAGACATAGATGGATAGATCATAACATGATTAACAAAACTCCTTTACTGATCATCCTCAAAAGAGGCACGGATCACTAGGAAACAAGCTGAACATATGGCATCATGAACTAAATAATCCCAGACTTTGTGAAAACTACTAAGTCCCTGAAAACAGATTTACCGGGTGCCTCACTTTGCAAGCTTGCACAAGTCACCACACACATCCTAAAAATGCATGGTTTGCACCTCTGGAAAGATAACAAAATCCTTAACAAAACATATGAAGGACTCACAGGCATATCATGCACACAATAAACATGGCAAAAATGACAAAAGTCTAAGATGAACTAGCAGATCTGACAATTAACTCACGAAGCCTCCTTCTAACAGCATTTCGGGCCTCAAGATTAACTCAAATGAAATGATGCAATGGAATGAAATGATGTACTCATCGAGACGAACATTTTGATATGCTATACGCCCAAATCGGAGCTACGGATGCGGAGATATTACTGGTCAAAGATTGCATAAAAATTAGGGTTCGAAGGAGAAAGTCAACCCTCAAAATTCCAGATCTCAGATCTGAAATTACTGTTCACCGAGCGCGCCGTTCGAGGTTCATCGGCCGGCGATGGCGGTGGTGGCCGGAGAAGGAGGGAGCTCGCCGGGGGGAGGAGAGGCCGGGGTGGCCGGGGACTTGGCCGGTGTGGAGGAGGCGGCGGCGGCCGGCGGGACCTCGGGCGGCGAGGGCGTGCGGGCGCCGGCGAGGTGCGCGGCCCGGGGCAGCGATGGCCGAGTGCGGCGGCGGGGCGTCGACGACGTGGAAGAAGGGCGGTGCGGCGAGGTCGTCCTCGGGCGCGGGCGGCGCAGGAGGAAGGAGGCGGCGGCCTGGGCGTGGGAGGAGACGGCCGGCCTTGGGCCCTCGCGGGCCGGCGGGGGTGGGAGGTGGCGCTGCCACATGGCGGGCGGTGGTAGGCTGAGTCGAGCGGCGGATGTGTCCGGCACCGTCCGGACGTGTCCGGCGGCGTCGGATCTGAGATTTTAGGGTTAGGGGGGAGAATGAACCGCGAATTTCGGAGGGGTGTGTATATATAGGCATAGGGGGAGCTAGGAGAGTCCAAATGAGGTGCGGTTTTCGGCCACGCGATCGTGATCGAACGCTCTAGGACATGGAACAGAGTTTGGTGGGTTTTGGGCCAAATTGGAGGGGTGTTGGGCTGCAACACACACGAGGTCTTTTCGGTCCCTCGATTAACCGTTGGAGTATCAAACGAAGTCCAAATGGCACGAAACTTGACAGGCGGTCTACCGGTAGTAAACCAAGGCCGCATGACAAGTCTCGGTCCAATCCGGAAATGTTTAATCCCCACACACGAAAGAAAGCTAGAAATGACCACCGGAGGAGAACGAAGCGCCGGAATGCAAAACGGACAACGGAGAAAATGCTCGAATGCATGAATGAACACGTATGCAAATGCAATGCACATGATGACATGATATGAGGTGCATGACAAAGAAAACAACACACAGAGATGAAGACCCGAACCCGAGAAATAAATATAACTTAACGCCGGAAACGGCAAGAGTTGGAGTACAAATTGGGAAAGTTATATCCGGGGCGTTACACAAGTGCAAAGTTTACTAGTACTACTATAGTCCATAAAGGTACGTACTATACTAGTACTAGGAACCAGATGGAGGGGCGTCTGCACTCTTATTATAATTTTAAAATGTGATAAAGCAATCTTCAACACATTTGGTTCTCTTCGAGGGTTCTCGCATGTGATAATGGAAGTTGATTGCATGGAACACTCGCCGCAATTCTCGCTTAATTCTGGATCATATCCTATTACAAATAGTAGAGCTCAGTAATATTTCCTCTTTTTTTGTTATTCATCATGTAATCAGGTCAGCAAACCTTGCGGCGCATCTTCGTGCGAACCGTGCTTGCTGCACTTTGAATGTGGCCGAGAGCTGGCTTGATGAAACACCTCGCTTCCTACTTCTTTTTTGCGGGGTACCTCGCTTCCTAGTGACCAGTGTCTTGGCTGATCGTCCTAACAATGCTTATATATGAATAAAGCTCTCCCATTTACCCGCAAAAAAGATTAAGCCATATTAACCAGAAAGGAGGGAGTATGGACTAGCACTACTTTTTGGTGTGTCCCGTCAACTCGCAGAATGAGGAGAAGCTTGCAGGACAAGGTGAAGCTCGCTTACGCCTTTTGACTAATGCAACCTACCCTCGGTGGACATGCATCAGTCCATTCGGTGTCAGATTGTCAAAGGCAAAGTCCTACACTGTAGTACCCAACATGCGGAGTACAATCATTGTTCGACTTCATGAAGGGGCGAAGAGCCAAGCGCAGTAGCACGCGTACTTGGTTTTGCACCTTCATACTACTCCACCCTCCGTCACAGTTTACAGGGCGTGCTTCATTATGATGCATTTCTCTCAATGTATTTCCACCACCAGAGAGACTTTAGACGCGTTTGGTTTAATGCTCAATTAATTAGGGTGTGGTAACCGCAATCAAGTCCACAATTTTCTCTCCATGTACTGTACTACTATGGAGTGCATGCATGTGTGTACCCGGGGTGGAAGCATTGCATGCATGTGTGTACGCATTATTCCCTCTAGTAATAGACGCCGTGCTATAACTACCAATGCTATTTTTCAGGCCGATCTCTAGTCGCCTTGGTCCCACGGATTTTTTTCTTTTTTCTGAAGCGCGCTGTATAAACAGTGACAGATGGAGTAGTATGAGCGGATTCAAAGAAGAGCATATTGATGGTTGCTTCTTTAGAGCAACTTACAGTGGGAAAGGTGGGGCTTATGATTTGACTGCTCATACCTCACTATTAATGCGGCGCAATGACTGGGCTGAGTCTCCCATGCGATTGTGCACTACCCCCTCGGTTCTTAAATATACTCCGGAGTATTTGTCTTTCTAGAGATTTCAACGAGTGACTACTCAAATATTTGTCTTTTTAGAGATTTCAAATGGACTGGCACATACAGATGTATATAGACATATTTTAGAGTGTAGATTCACTCATTTTGCTCCGTATGTAGTCACTTGTTGAAATCTCTATTAAGACGAATACAATATTTAGGAACAGAGGGAGTACACATACGAAGCAAAATGAGTGAATCTACACTCTAAAATATGCCCGTTTGAAATTTGTAAAAAGACAAATATTTAGGAACGAAGGAGTATAATTTTGTGCATGGCACATGGACCCGGATGATGAAGAGGCTTCTAGCAATGCTATCAAGCTTCCATCATTTTTTTACATAATTGACGTACTATACAAATAATTTTCCAGCAACATGAAATTGTACAATGGTGTGAGCTTTGAGCTTTTGTTTCGCGTGTCTTGCCATCGATGCTCTTTCGGAAACAATAAAAAACTAACTTCCTTGCTAATGCATGTCAATTATTAGCAGATCAAAGCTAATAATTACATCACAACTGAAGACAAAGTTGTGAGAAGGTGTTAAATTAAAATTGATCCATGCTTTCATTGGCAGCAACGTTCCCCCAGCTCTGTCTAAATCAACAAGGCATGTTGGGAAAAAAAGTAGCTGTCTGGAGCATGCAACATTCCGATCATTTTGTGTAGTTCCACTAAAATAGAGCTAAGCGTCCCTGTTCCAAAGATATCAAGTGTGATTACGATAATAGAGGACTGCTGATGAAACAATAAACACACAAATAGAAGTCGGTCACCTTTGCAGTCTCTCTTAAGACTAGCTAGTTGGAGAAGATTAGGCTCAGAGTTGGATGAGGAGGATAGAGCAAAACCAATCTCCCTTTGTGCAGTCGCATTGAAATGTAGAGACGTTGCCCGTGTGACATTTTAGTACAACTGCACAAAACACTCTTAAGAAAAAAGTGATTTGTGCAGTTCACCAAAAGGTCGCAATAGCAATGAAATGGATAGCCCTGTTTGCAAAAAAGAGGTAGAAAGGAAACAATTACTGGCCAATAACTGTTGATGACACATGCGACGACAAAAAAGAAGCATATTCCTTGTCCTAAGGGAAGATAACAACACGGTTGTGTTTGTCTAAAACGGTGTGAGGACGAGAATGCAATATGGAAAGTACGCCGGACGAGCTATGTTTTGGGCAAAGAACTATGGAAGATCCACATGCAGCGACGTGGGAAAACAGGCAGTGGAGCATGGCCGGAGGGGATACCTGGAGGTCATCGGGATGTAACTAGGTGAGCGGCGGCGGGCAAAATCTGCGAGCAGGTGGCGTAGGCCCTACCGCACTGGAGCTTGGTCAGAGAGAACAGCGTGTACCGCAGATCGGGACGTGCTGGCTCAGCACCGTCGAACGGAGAAACGATGCACTTCCTCCCTTTCCCCTGGCGGACGGGATGTAGCCGGATCAGTGACCAACGGTGAGAGAGAGAGGCCACCGCACTCCCTTTCCCCCGGCGGACGGGATGCGGCCGGATCAGTAACCAACGGCGAAAGAGAAAGAGAGAGAGAGAGAGAGAGAGAGAGAGAGAGAGGCCACCAGAGCCTTGTGTGAGATACTCTGAAGAGCGGACTACCTTTTCCTCCATAAAATTCGTTTTATATTCTGTGTACGTGCCATTGAGCGCTATAACTTTATTTAAAAATAACGTGGCAACGCGGCAAGTCGAACTTTGTTTCGTGCACGCGTGGTACACGACCTCCCTAGGTAAACAACCGCTACATGCGTTCAAATTAGCACGTGGGCTGCCATTTCGTAAAGAAATGAGCTCCACCGTGTACCCGCGCGGGTGTGGCTGGGCACGAAGCGTGAGTACATGCACGGTGCACCTATTCTCTTCTTGTATACATACACCACCTACATGGGGTTGTGTGAGAGAGACACAAACCTAGAGAGATATAGTGTGTGGGTTCTTGAGAGTTTTTTTTGTGGGGGGGGGGTCAATCAAAAATTTTAACATATGCAATGTGTGTGAAATAGAGTCCTGGATATAACATATATATATAGGGGGGCGATCCACGAGAAGAGAGTGGAGGTATCATCGGCTTGAGGTGTCCATAGAATCGAAGAGAGGGATGATGTGTGTGTGTGCGCGCGCGCGATCGATAAAGAGTGCCATCGAATCTGTGTGTGCCCACGTCAAAGATATAGAGTGGCTGGCCTACTGGAACGTGAGATGGGACATGTGCAGTTTGTCTTTGTGGCATGGATACCTACCTGTAGCGCTCGACTATCGGTGTGTGGTGGGGGAAGAGGGAGGCCCAATTAACTATAGAGGTACAATGGCTGGTATATGTGTGGAGGAGGAGAGAGGCCTACCTCATGTATTAAGGAGATCGATCTGCCTCATGTATTAAGGGAGATCGATCGGCATCCATGCATATGTGCAGGAGATGAATAAGGTTGAGAGAGAGACATAGCTAGAGTGTTGGATGGGGTGGTAGTGGAGTTGCTTCTAACAAATGGTGGGATAGGCTTGCTAGACAAACGGAGGGCACGCCCGCAATATCAATAAGAGAGGAGATGGCTGCTTGTTGTCTGTGCACGTGTGTGTGAGAGACGGGTCAGGAGGCGTGCATGAATAATGAGGGGGGACGATGTGGCTATGGTAAGCAGACGTAACTACATAGGAAGATCAATCGCCCTTTGTAAGAGAAATGAGATACATAACTTGTGAGGTACCTCGATCGATGGGGGGTAGTTAAAGTCAATCTAGGTATATGTTGGGAGATCGATCGGTATACATGCATGTGTGTGTTAGAAGCAAATGAGGCATGAGGAGAAGGATAGAGAGAGAGGGATGCATGTAGGAGGTGGTACGAGAGGCATACTATATCGAGGGGGAGTGTGCGAGTACGAGAACAATGAAAAGAGTGGTGGGAGTGAGGCATGGACGGCCACAAGAGAAGAGGGGAAGCTTGTGTTTGTGCTAGGCACACCTGGCTAGAGAGGCATATCGATCGATGTGTGCCGTAAAGAAGGAGCTGGGGGGCCTACACACACCGTGGGTGAACGACCTAAAGTGAAAAGACGAATTTGCGCGATGGAGCTAGAGAATGCTGAGGGAGGGTGAGAGGGATGCGGGCGTGTGCATGCACAAGAGAAAGTTAGCGCTAGCTACAAAGATAAGAGGGTTGTGTGGGTGTAAAAGATGAATAGAGATCATATATACTTCATTATAAAAAGCGAATTCGGATATTTGAAGAATTTATCATAGTGTTTCAAACCGACGGATGTGTGAATATATATATAACGGTGATACACATGGTGTGGTTATGAACATGGTATACTACATTTAATATATTTTATCTCTACTCTTATAAAAAACGGAGTTGTTGATGATGGTGTGCCTGCCATCCTGCATTATAGGCCGTCTGATTTATATCTGGCGGATAGCAAGGAAACTATGATGGTTGAAGTTGGCAACAATCATGATTGTAGATTCTTATTGAAATAGAGAAACGAATTCAAATTTAGTTCGAATTGCAGCGGTAGTATAGACATTTGGAATGCACTAAAATGTTGGTATGAGTAGGTTACATGCATTATACAGCAAGCGAAAAAATTTAATCGGACATAACATGGATTCATACTCCCTCCTTCCATCTATATAGGGCGTAATGAGATTTTTAAGACCGCCTTTGACTATTGACAAGATTAATAGTACATGACATGCACAATGTGAAAATTATATCATTGAAAGAACCTTTCACAGACGAATTTAACGGTGTGCTTTGTGTAAGTTGCATGTCATATATCATTGCTCTAATATTTGGTCAAAGTTAGCATCGAAAAACGCATTAGGCCCTATATAGATGGAAGGAGGGAGTAGCTTTGAATAGCATTTGTATAGTAAAACGGGGCAAGACTCTCTCTTTGTGTGGTGTGAATAGTTTTATTTTTTTCGTTTTCTTTTTGGTTGAGGGAAGTGCGAATTGATTTGGTACGTACAAGTACAATATTACTACACGTTAGGCTTGTCCCTAAAATTCAACCCGCGTCTTGTTATATCCCAAAAATTCAGATATCGTGCTCCCAAAACTGGCGCCTTCACAACCCGCGCCTTGCTATCCCGAAATTACAATGCGCGCGAAAACTCCCTCCAGCTGCCAAATCCCGACACGCGAAATCCCCCTTCTAACCCTGAGCCAAAAGGGCCGCTAGTTCAAATCGACGGGGGGTACTTTTGTAACACACCCTACATTTTGGACAAGCGCGTTCCTAAGTCATGCTTCACCCCTCCCATCGCTCCTTTTCGCCATTCGAAATCCAGGCCCCCATAACCTCTCCGCTCAAGCCGCGAAACCCCACCCTCCTCCGTCCGCCACGTCACCGCTGCCCAGCCAGAGCCTCTTCCCCGACGACATCGTCCACCGCAACAGCTCGACGTCCCTCGTCCACCTTCCTGGATGAGGATCCGTTGTCCATCTCGCCGTCCCGCCGGTTCAGCCGCCCCGTCCTCCACCTCCAAGGAGCTGCTCCGATGATCACCTCGTCTATCGTGGCTGCTCCATCCCCACAACGCCGCCTTAACCTGCTCCATCGAAACTGCATCATCCTCACCGACTCCTCGGACGAAGACGAGGCCTACTCGGCGCCACCAAAGAGGTTGTAAACTCATCGCATCGCACCTTCTCCTTAACTCGACCTCCCGGCACCGATGGTGCTCCATCCCGCACCCCCATGGAGCGGCTACCTTGAAGCCGGCGCCGCGGGCGACATCACCATGGCGGCTCTCCCCCAGTGCGAGGCCCCTTCGGCGGCGGCGTCCATACCAGCCGGATCTGCTGCTGCTGCTGCTCCGGCTCTCGCTCGATCGCTCGCTCGCCCAGATGCTGCTGCTGCTCTCCCCCTTGCTCGTGCTGCTGCTCTGCTCCGATTAAGCCACACTTCAGTCGACTGAATCGACTTTTGGGTCAGTCGATTTTCAGGGGTTGGGGGGCTCGCCGGAGTTAAGGAAGAACCACCCGCAGCGGGGACGGGGGCTCGCCGGAGAGGTACCCCACTATCTATCTTAGGGTTCAGGGTGGGGGCGGGGGGCCTAGAGGGCTGGCCGGGGCGGCAGTGGCGAGTTGTTTCGGGGCGGCGAGGCGGCGCTGGGGCCGGCGGTTCGGCCAGTGGTGGCTGGCGGCTCAGGGGGGTGCAGGTTGAAGATGAACTGCAGGCCCTCCCTAAACTACATGTCAAGTGCCTCTCTGCTACCATTGCGTTTAGTTTTGACAGTAGCATTCAGATTCCACAGTAAATTTCAGTTTCGACAGTTAAGTTCAGAGTCAACAGTTTTTACCTCATCTGTTGTAGTCAGGTGGTTTTTGGTGATGTTAATTTTACATCCATTTTACATCATCTATTGGAGATGCTATTAGAATCCCACTTGAGATTGACGATGTCTGTCTTGTGCTGCTTCAGCCTTGACGTCTTACGGCTCACCGGAGCTGCTCCAACGACAGAACGATCCATCACAACAGAGCAGTGCCCTGGACGCCGTCTACAGATTCCTCAGATCTTCCTCCACACCTCCGACAGCCACCTCTGCCTCAACTGCTTCAGCGACCAACCCAATGATGCTGAGGTCGACACGGCTACGGCAAAGAGGTTGTACACTTGTTGCATCACTTATTACTATACATTCACGTCGATCCATTAGGGCTATTTTGGTTCAACGGAAAAACATCGATCCACTGGTTGTTACCATCACTCTAAATTTCTGCATGCTCTCCTTACATAATCTCACCATATTTTTTTCGTATGCATGTCAGATATTGTACACAGTCATGCTGAACATGTAGAGAAAAAGAGAAGAGTTTTGCGCGGCAATACAATGTCATGCAGACATCGCTCCATGGTGGGTTCAATGGCAAACCCTCCCCACCCCTCTCCAGATTGTAATCCAGAGGAAGATATCTGTTCTGAGGCGGATTCGGACGCCGCTGACCACTCCTATTTACCCCCCAAGGTGTTTGCTCTACCTTGGCATGATGATGTTAGTCATATCATGCATATGTTGCCTTGCAGTGCCTACTTTTGACATCATATATGTCATCTGCTTAGTTTAGACATGTTCTGTAATGCCACCTGTTTAGTTTCTATATCATATATGGGAATTATGCAGTCTCATGTCTTTTAGCCAGCCATAATATATGTGAAATGTGCAATGCCATCCTGTTTAACCAGGCATCATATATTTGAATGATATCTTGCCCATCCTTTTCTTCATTACATTTCCATTTGTCGACAATGTTTGTACATTAAACTACTCTTCCTGTGAATCAGCCATTTGGGTGGGAGATGGAAAAATCTGGAGTGAAAACAAGGCCTTCAGAGCAGACAGTGCTACCTGTCGAAGCAGATCTCTTGTTGGGTCCCGATAGCTCCTCAGAGATGGATTCAGAGACAGATGACCAGTCCTATTCCCCCACTGAGGTGTATGCTCTAACTTGGCACGGTTATACTGCTCATATCATGCATACGGTGTCTTGCATTGCATAGTTTAGACATCATATACACAATATTCAACACCATGTTCTTAGTTCAGACATCATATCGAATGCCCTCTGTTTAGCATATAAATCACATATGTGAATTAAATGATGCGATCCTGATTACTTAGATAACATGTAGGTGAATTATGTCATGCGATCCTGTTTAGTTATTCATCATATCTTTGAATTATGTTATGCTATGCTATCCAGTTTAGATAGACATCATATATGTGAAATTATGTCATGCTATCCGTTTTAGTTAAACAATATACATGTCAACTATTTCATGCCCTCTTTTTTCCACACTATCTATTGCATCTGTCTCTCATACAATGTCTGTACATTCAACTATGTTTCCTGTTTATCAGCCATTTGAATTGGAGCGGGTGATGCCAGTATCTAGCGGACTAAAAACACGGTCTTCAAATAAAACAGTGCTACCTCTTGGTGGAGATAGCACCCCGGTTGTACATGCACAAGAACCAGCCCTACCACACATAACCCAAACTCTCGCAGATTGTACCCCTACTACGATGGACAGAGAACCAGCTTCACCCAATCTAACCCCAACCCCAGCCGATAGTAACCCAGTTCCTGTTGACACAGCACCATCTCCACCACAGAGCTCCCAAACAAGAGCAGTTAGTAAGGCAGCTCCAGTGCCCAAAGGGCCAGTACTATCACGGCGAACCCCAACTCCACCAGTTAGTACGCCTATTCCTGTGGAGGAAGCACAACCAGCTAGTCGTAGTTTAGCATCTATCGCATTTGATGTTGTTAAATCGTATGTGCGTATCTTCCCATCTTGGAAATATTATACTGAAGATGAAGGAAAATGCCAGTTGCAGGTGTTTGTCCAGGAGTTATGTGTAAGTAATGTTATTCATGGCAATTACTTTGCTTCGTCCCATACATCCTACCTCCATGATGGTTATAATACATCAAATTTTCCCATTTTTCTCTATAGAGAAGGACCGATTTGGAAACTCAGGATGAGGTAACCTGTGCTAATACCTCTGCTATCTTCAAGAATGCTTGGTGGCAGTATCGGAATTACCTGAAGAAAACGTACTTCACCGGCAAAGAAACTCATCAAATTCCCTTACGTTCTCCTGAGACACATTTACTGGACGATGACTGGGAACGCCTTGTTCTGTACTGGTCCCGAACCAAGAATGTGGTAAGGTCTATGAGCTCATTTTCTATTTTTAAGTATTATATTCTTGCGTCTTACTGTACTCTGTTCATGTAGAACAAGTGCCTAAACCTGAAGAACAACTGTTCTAATTTAAGATTCCATTGCTACCATAGGACATAGATATATGTTTGTTTGATGCTTTTATTATGTACTAGTACTTGGCAATAGAAGACTTGGTAGTTTAATCCTGTCCACCTTACTAATGAACTGGTTCACCGAAATGAGTTTCATATACTAGTACATGCTAAACTTGTTATGTGTCTGCTTGTTTCTTCTTTTAGAATGCTGACAGAATATTGGGGAAGAGTGCCTTATTAAGCAACGGTAAAGGAAGTAATGCAGATAAGGTTCAGGATAGTGACACATCCTGTCTTGGTTTAGTGTTGGAGTTACTGGCCACTACCGCTTGCACAAGCTATTCAAACTCACTGTCTGAATCAGTTCAGTTTCTTGAGTCTCAACTACAAGCTGAAAGACATCGATCAGCTGTGCTGTGACAAGAAGCGGAAGGACTGCGGAAGTCCCTGGAGCATTCAGATGCATACTTTCTGGTGCAACAGCAAGCGTTGGAGGATTTTAGCGCCAAACAGGACAAAGCTAATCAGCTTGCTAAGCTTATTGCCAGCATGGTGCATACCCAGGATAACGTTTCTTGAGCTCTTCTGAAGTTGTTTCAGTTATGCTCTTGTTTTGCTACCGCGTTTATTTGCACCGGCGGCCAATTTTGACGGCCAGTGTATATGATATGCTGCTTTGTTCCCTATATTCGCACTGGTGGCGAACTTTGATGCCCAGTGGGTGTAATATGTGTAATAGCCGTGATAGACTAGCGTTAGTTGCTTGCTTATTTATTTCCTTGTTGTCTTGTTTATTTGTTTGCTTGTAGTCATTGCAGTTCTTTTTCCGTGGTTAACTAGTGGCTGCAATAACCTATTTTTTAAAACTAGGCCACAATAACCATGGGCTAATATTTACTGTAGTGACACTGGGCCTCCTACGGGCCGTAGAAACAGTGGGCCTTCTACGGGCCGTAGAAACAGTAGGCCTTCTATGGGCCGTAGAAACAATGGGCCTTCTATGGGCCGTATCATCAATGGGCCTTATACGGGCCATATGATTGATTGGCCAAACATGGGCCAATAACAGGCCGCATTACGGCTGTAAACGGGCTAGAGTTGGAATCGTCCGTTCATGGGCCGGCCATCATTAATAGGCCGTATTTGATGACCCTATGAAAACGGTCCAACGTATTAACGGACCAAAACGGGCCGACTGTAACCACGGGCTGAATTTGGCCCACTAGCAGAAAATGACAGTAATGGGCCGTAAGTAAACGAATGCTGGAAATGAGCCCAAGAATAAATGGGCTCTGAGAAGGCCGAAAGATAATATGGGCTGGAAACGTCCCAATGGAATAACGAGCCGTTAATGGGTACAAAGTGATACATTGTTCACTACGGGCCAGTTTCACCACGGGCCGTTAATAGGCCAAGAGTTACATAGGGCCTCATATGGGCTGAAAGATGTCATGGGCCATACATGGGCTAGAAGTGAAAACGGGCTAGAATCATATTGGATGGCCCAGATGACGCTACTGGGCCTAATTCGGATAGGGCATAACGGGCCTTGGGTTAGCGGGCTGTAAATGGGCTATATGCGAACAAGCCGTTAACAGGCTTCACATGGACCGGCTCGCCACCTTTTGACCAAGTCAAACGGGCCGGCCTTTTCATAGGAATGGGCCTCTGTTGGGCCGTGCCACATGTTGACGTATCATAGGCGCCTATCTGACCCACTGACGAGCTGACACGTGTTTCGTCCGGCCAATAAGAATTTTACACGTGGAAATTTCCCATTGGTCGGGGCTGTTAACGGGTTATCGGATCCAAAACCCGACCCGATAGCTTAACGGTGTTCCGTTACGGTGGATGCCACGTGTCGGTCACCCTTGATGAAAGCACTTATGTGACGCGCGATTTATCGTCATGGAAGTGGACACTTCCATGATGATAATTTTGGTAATGTCATGGAACACTTCTACAACAGCACGGGTATGACTATCTTGATTCTGTCATAAATTTGTCATGGATGTACATGCATGACAAAAAAAGCGACCTACTATGACAAACACATATCATCACGGAAGTGTATTTTTTTGTAGTGACTCCGGAACCCGAACTTCCAAGATTGGAAACTCCTCGGCCCCTGGGTCTCAGATTGGGTAGGGGTTCGGACTCAAATCCACCCACCCACCCAGACATAAACGATCTTTCCCACATCAGGCAAGATCCCCATGAAACAGTACATCATTATTGGGCCAGATTCCTCCTTGTGATGAACAAGGTTAAGGACTGTCGCGAGGAAGACGCAGTCTCATTTTTCTGCAATAATTGCACGGACAAGGGAATCCATAATGCCTTAAGTCACCGTGACATATCATGCTTCGCTGACTTGGCGTCCATAGTACGAAAGTACTGTGCGATGGAAAGCGCCTGGAAAACCGAAACAAAATTTTGGGATAATCCGGCTCAGAATATACACCCATTCCGAAGTAAAAGGGTGCACTATCATAAGACACCCGAGTTAGTTACAAAGAAACAAAAACCCTCTACATGGCATGGAACCGTATTGGAGGGATGGCTTAACGGACCCTGCAAAATTCATAGTACAGCGGATACCATACCAACGCACAGCCTTAGAGCATGTTGGATACTCCGGCAGGTGGCCAAAAGTGGTGAAGATCTTCTTATCCCAAATGCCACAGAGCACCATCCTGTGGATAACAATACGGTATTAACAGTTTTTGAAACCTTCGCATCAAATAATAGGCGCAAGTGAACACTCCGCAGCCTCGCCGAAATCTGCCACGTAGCAGCAATGAACCCATGGAGTGACACGGCTATTACCTTCAATGCCAGTGACGAACCTAAATTCCAAACTGCCCGAGCACCAGCTGCACTGGTCCTCAGTCCAATTGTGGACAGCTTTCGACTCACCAAAGTAGTCATGGACGGCGGCAGTGGATTAAACCTCATCTATGAGGAAACTCTTCAAAAAATGGAAATAGACTGGAACCGCATTGAGCAAAGCAGCACAACCTTCAGAGGAATCATCCCCAGTCGGGAAGCACGCTGTGCCGGGAAAATCACACTAGATGTGGTATTCGGCACGCCAGAGAACTATAGGTCCGAAGACATTACATTCCAAGTGGCCCCGTTCAGTAGTGGATACCACGCCCTTTTAGGATGGGAGGCGTTCACGATCTTCCAAGCCATACCCCATTATGGGTACATGAAGCTCAAAATGCCTGGGCCCAACGGAATCATCACTCTCGCTAGTGATCCGGACACAGCACTCCGCGCCAAAAACAAAACAGCGACATTGGCCCTCGAGGCATTATCCGAAGCCCTTTCGGCCGAGGAATTAACTATGCTACGCTCCACGCCGGACAGGGACGACGTAATACTTGACGAGAGATCCAAGTCCACCTCTTTTAAACCAGCGGATGAAATAGTCAAATTCCAAGTCCACCCAATGGACCCTACAAAAACAGCCTCCATCGGTGCACAGTTAAACCCCGCCATGGACGCTACACTATGAGAGTTCCTGTGCAAGAATTGGGACATATTCGCCTGGCACCCCTCAGACATGCCAGGAATCCCACGCAAGCTGGCTGAGCACAGCCTCAATATCCTAAAGGGATTCAAGCAGGCCAAGCAGGCTCTTCGGCGTTTCTCTGAACCTAAGAGACAGGCTATCGGAGAGGAACTAGCCAAGTTATTGGAGGTCGGGTTCATTAGAGAAATAAAACACCCGGACTGGCTAGCAAACCTGGTGATGGTACCAAAGAAGGACAAATCCTGGCGCCTATGTGTCGATTTCAAGGACCTCAACAAGGCTTGCCCAAAGGATCCCTTCCCCCTCCCCCGCATTGATCAAATTATCGATGCTACCGTAGGACACGAGTCATTGTGTTTCCTCGACGCATACTCCGGCTACCACCAAATCAAGATGGCGGGGTCCGACCAAGCCACAACGGCATTTATCACACCATACGGCCCATTATGTTTCAACACAATGCCTTTTGGGCTCAAAAATGCCGGCGCAACCTATCAGCGCATGATTCAGACATGTCTGGAGAAACAGATCGGCAAAACAGTAGAGGCATACGTAGATGATGTGGTCGTCAAAACCAAACACGTCAACTCTCTAATAGATGACTTGAGGCTCACATTCGACAACCTCCGAACATACGATGTCAAGCTCAATCCAGAAAAATGCGTTTTTGGCGTGCCAGCCGGAAAGCTCCTGGGTTTCATTGTCTCCAGTAGAGGAATTGAAGCTAATCTGGCCAAAATTCAAGCTTTATCACAGTTGGCTACCCCAACAGACCTCAAGAAAATCCAGAAATTAACTGGATGTGTGGCAGCTCTAAGCAGCTTTACCTCCCGCTTAGGAGAAAAGGCATTACCCCTTTATCGCCTCCTTCAGTGCACCGAACACTTTGAGTGGACGGACGCCGCCACAGCCGGATTGGAAGAAATAAAAGCCATACTGGCAACCAACCCAATCCTGGCCGCGCCAAACATCGGCGAACTAATGCTGTTGTACATTGCGGCAACTCATCAAGTTGTAAGCGCGGTGCTCATCGTCGAACGAGAAGCTGACGGACATAAATTCCCTCTTCAAAAGCTGGTATACTACGTATCCACTGTCCTAACGCCATACAAATCATGGTACCCACATTACCAAAAGATAGCCTATGCGGTATTCATGGCATCCCGGAAGCTGCGACACTACTTTCAAGAGTGTTCGATTACAGTAGCCTCGGAAATGCCACTTAATGATATTATAAACAACCGCGACACTATGGGCCGGATTGCCAAATGGGCCATTGAGCTCCTCCCGTTCGACATAACATACAAACCTCGGCGAGCCATTAAATCGCAAGTATTGGCCGACTTTGTCGCCGAATGGAAGGAAGCCGAACTCCCTAAAGAATACGACGCATACTCCAATTGGATCATGCACTTCGACGGCTCTAAAATGTTGGATGGTCTAGGGGCTGGCGTCGTCCTGACGTCCCCAACTGGAGATACCATTCAGTACGTACTACAGATACTGTATACAGACTCCAACAACGCAGCCGAATACGAAGCTCTATTGCATGGTCTTCGGATGGCAGTCTCCATGGGCATTCAACGCCTGGAGGTGCGTGGGGATTCAAACCTCGCAATATCCCAAATAAATGGAGACTTTGATGCCAAGGATCCGAAGATGGCGGCCTATCGAAACGCCGTCCTAAAGATGTCAACTCAGTTTGAGGGGCTCGAATTTCACCACGTGGCTCGGGAAAACAATCAGGCGGCGGATATCCTCGCCCGCATCGGCGCAAAATGCGACGCGGTCCCCCCAACATCTTTTTGGAGAGGTTATTTAAGCCATCGGTGGTATGGGAAGGGGACACTGGTAACAATAGTCCGTACCCGGCCAAAACGCCCGATACCGAACACCCTGACATAATCGGCGGCTCTGCCACCGAAATAACACCTTCAGCCCACATAATAATGGCCGTCATCGCCCCGTGGACAGAACCATTCCTGGCCTACCTAACTAGGCAGGAACTTCCCGAGGACCAAAATGAGGCACGCTGCATAGTGCGGCGATCTAAAGCCTATAGGGTCCACGAGGGAGAGCTATATAAGAAAAGCACTACCGGAGTCCTTCAAAGGTGCATCTCCGAAGAGGAAGGGTGGAAGCTTTTGGCAGAAATTAACACTGGACTCGGCGGCCACCGTGCCACAGCCTGGGCCCTTATAAGCAAGGCCTTCCGTATAGGTTTTTATTAGCCGACGGCCCGGGCAGACACACAGGACTTGGTCCAACGATGCGCCGGTTGCCAGCTTTTCGCAAACCAAAGCCATATGCCACCCACCGCCCTCCAAACAATCCCCATTACCTGGCCCTTCGCAGTCTGGGGGCTTGACATGGTCGAACCCCTTAAGGGGGGAACCCACAAGAAAAAAATACTTACTGGTTATGGTGGATAAATTCACCAAATGGATAGAGGCCAAACCTGTTAAAATAGCCGAATCCGGACCGGTGATAGACTTCATATCCGGGGTTGTACACCGTTATGGCGTCCCCCACAGCATCATCACTGACAATGGCACGAACTTCATGGCCGATGAGGTAAAACTCTGGTGCAGCAACATGGGCATCAAGCTCGATTATGCTTCCGTCTATCACCCACAAACCAACGGCCAAGTTGAGCGAGCAAATGGTCTTATCATGAGCGGCATTAAACCCAGATTAGTGCGGTCCTTAACGGAGTCTAACACGTACTGGGTAGAGGAGCTCGACTCCGTACTCTAGGGGCTGCGGACCACGCTGAACCGTAGTACCGGATATACACCCTTCTTTATGGTGTACGACACAGAGGCGGTCCTGCCCTACGACATAATTCATGACTCACCTCGAGTGCGCATGTACGAAGAAAGAGAAGCCGAGCTCGATCGGCAGGACAGTCTGGACACCCTGGAGGAGGAGCGCGACGTGGAAAAAGCCCGTTCCGCATTTTATCATCAACAGGCTCGCAGATACCAAAGCAGAGAAGTACGGGCCAAAACTTATAATGTTGGCGAGTTAGTTCTACGCCTGCCGGAGAAGAAAAAGTCCAAGCTCGAGCCCAAATGGGAAGGTCCCTTCATTATTGACCAAGTTCTGACCGGTGGAGCGTACCGTCTGCGGGATGCATCAAATAATCGACTTGAGCCGAACCCATGGAACGCAGCCAGGCTCCGAAGATTCTACGCCTAGCGCCGGACTCTATGTTCGTCTCCTTCCTCTGTCCATTTTTTGAATATACATTATCTGTCTTTTTCTCTTTCTTTCTTTTATTCTTTCTCAAGGCCTTCAAGGGCCAACTTGTGCCTCGCTTGCACACTATAGATGCGCTAACCGCGCTCATTATACCTGGGGGCTTCTTACACAGAAGCTTAATTATCTATCTGGGCTTCATGCCCCGCACATGTGTTATTCTTCTGCATGTACCTTTTCTTCCCCATTATATGCATCGATATGACTTAAGTTTTGGCCAAGCTGGGTTGCCTGGCTCTTGTATTTATGCCCTACGTTCCCGTTAATTCGGCTAGGGCATAAGGGGAGCACCTCTGCGATTGTTACTGCCGGGTCAGCCGGATGTGTACCTCAGACTGGGTGAAGCCGAAAGCTAGCGTTCTTAAGGGAATATTCGGTCGGTGAACAAAAGATGATTTTTATTTATTTTCCATATGTGCCCCCAGATGTTTTTTCCTGCGTTTCCTCTCGCAGTCCGGACATGCACTTTAGGGCATGCGTACCCAGGGAAAGGAACCCTTAACGGAACTATTCTCCCTGGAAGATGTTTCTTACTACCCATGTAATATAACATAACTAGTTGGGCACTTGTCTGTTCAAGCACTAATGACCCCTACGCCTGGTCTCCACGCATACCCCGGTTCTTATATAACTGAGCGGGTATTCGGATACACTCCGGACTATCGGGTCCCGAGGTTGAAGCGAAAAGGTCCGCCATGACAAATGATCTACAATCCGGCTAGAAGGCATTATACATGTCACTTTAATTACATAGTCATGTAGACTGACTAAATTCCTCTTCTATACCATCCAACAGGCGGTCTAGCCTACAATCCTGTTGGGAATACTTTGCGGCTAATTCTACTTGCCCATAGACTAAGCTAACGGGGATCTCTTTCCCGTCGGGCCCCACAGGTCCGACCTCGGCCATGTGATTTGGGTCAGCCTTGGTATACCGCGTCTTCACCATGGCCCAGGCTTCCCTGGCACCTTGACGACAGGCAGATATCTTCCATAATCGGAAGCGCCGTCGTGCTCCCTTGAGCTTCTCCACAAGCTCTCCAACGCCTTCTGGCAGGGAGACGGATGGGACTTGTTCGTGCAGTTGTGAGAGCTCGGATAGAAGATCACCCGCAGACCCGGGCATCTCCTCCGCGGGACGACCCGTCAGCATACCTGCAGACATACTCTGTTAGACGGCTTCTCCGCCGTCCCCTTTATGAAGGGTTCGTTCAAGCACTTACTGAATATGCCGCGTCGAAGCTGCTTATTCTCCTTCTCGGAGTCCGCAAGCTAGGCTCGAACATCTTTTAGTTCCACGCTCAGCTTGGTATTGGCATCTTGGAGATTGTTTTTCTCCCGCCTAACCTCAGTCAGCATGCGTTCGCCAGCCTTTAACTGTCGTACGGCATGCTACTCCTCCGGATTCATCTGCAAACATCTATTGTTAGATCTGCAGCCATGCCGCATGCTATATGGTACCTATCATTCTTTCAAAGAAATGTTACCAGCTGGGGACTTTTTCGGTTCCTTCAATGCGGCAACAGCGGCCCGAAGTTGGGTCTTGCATTCCTCCAGCTCATGTGACAGTCGACTATTCTTCTCTGTAAGAACCTGCACAATAAGATGATCCTTAAATCAGTTCTGCTAACTGTTTCAAGTCTCAGGGGCTACTGATACATATAATCATCAGATTTACTTACCCGTACATCCTTTACATACTGGTCCGTGGCTCTCGCTAGACCATTTTGAGCAGCACAGAGGTACGCCTCTCCAGAATTGAAGGCATCAAATGCCTCTGGTGAGAAGCAAGCGTCGCGGAGTACAGCCCGGCGACGCCTATGATTCATGGCGCTCTACACTTCTAAATTTGTAGCGGATAGCCTATCCGCATCCTCTGTAGGGGGAGTATCCAGCATCCGCCCCATGTCGGCTTTCGCCTCTATGTCTGGTCCTGGAGCCTGACTGGTGGAAGCGTGATCGGCAGCCTCACCGGACATATTCCGGCAAGCGTTTTTTCTGTTAAAGAAACATGGATGTCATTACATTTCAAGAAAGACGACAACCACGGAGCTGGGTTTCTGTCATACCTCTGCGCCGGCGTCTCCGTCCTGACCGCCTTCCTTTTTGGCCTACCCGGCCTCGGTGCCTCTTGTTGGCGAGTTGCTGCGGGTTTGGCATGGTGTCCCGAAAGCCTTCCCTGTAAAAACACCATATGTATATGGTAGGTGAAGTTGGGATTTTTGGTTTTTCTTATGTGCGACGCAGGAAGCAGTCCGGGATAGTCGGCCGTAATGGCCACCATGGCGTCATCACAGCTTAATTGATAGAACTATCGGTTTATCAGCTCCATGAATATGTCTGGATCTTCTTCGAGTCTGGGACCGAGGGCCCGGTCAGGGTCCTTTGGTTGTGGAGATGGGCTGCTGACCTCCCTTATGGCTCTTCGCAGTTCCTGCCGCAAAATGGCAAGGTGAGTACCTACGACAAAGAATGCGGGAAGAATGGGAGTAAGGAGATATAACTCACCCAGCTTGGAGGGTTGTACATGGAGAATCCATCCTGTGGCTTGATGCGGATGAACTCCTCTTCCTCTCCCTTGAACAATTCGGACATAATTTTTGCTAAAGCGGCGGCGTTGTCCGGACCCTTACGCCCGCAACGGGTGGCGTCATCTTCCACGTTAAAACACCACAAGGGGTGCCCTCGATATTGAAGTGGTTGCACTCCCCGCGTTATGCATATTGACATAACCTCGATTAATGTCAATCCTGATTGAGCCAGTGCTTTAATCCGGTTCATCAGGTAAAGGACTTCTCCGTTGTCTTCCTCCTGGGGGCTCCGTGGGCACCAACTTCGGCGTTTCTTCAGAGGAGCATTGCTGAACTCAGGAAGACCCCGCCGAACAGGGTCCGGAAGGGGGACATCCTCCATATAAAACCATTCCGAAGGCCAGTCTTCGGACGTCTTCTTCGGAGTACCGGAAAGGTATCCGGTTTCGGTGATGTGCCATATTTAGGCTCCTCCCACTTGATAAAGTGACCCCTTCTGTGTGCGAGGGACGAGGCAAAATAACCTTTTCCACAGCTCGAAATGAGCCTCGCAGCCCAGGAATAACTCGCAGAGGGCAACATAGCCGGCGATGTGTAAAATGGAAGCAGGGGTGAAATTATGCAGTTGGAGGCCGTAAAACTCCAAGATCCCACGGAGGAACGGATGAATCAGAAATCTGAGTCCCCTCAATAAATAAGGGACAAGGCACACCCGCTCCCCCGTAGAGGGGCTGGGGAAGCTCTCCGCTTGCTCCCCGCCATTGTAGGTGGCGAGCCCGGCTCGGACGGGCACCATATACGCCGGAGGGAGAAATCCCTTAGTCTGCAGTTCGACTAATCGACTGTGTGGGACTGAACACCTCTCCCAATCACCGGGCTTAGGGCTATGGGGGCGAGAGGAGGAGCTGCGGAGGTCGGCCATGCTAGAGTGGATCTTTCCGAAGCACGCTCCGATGGATTCTCGCTGGGGGAGGATGGTATGGATTGGATCTAAGAATCCCCATCCCTTTAATAGACAATTTATTTATCTGGCTTGGGGGCGAATGTAAAAACGCCCTGGCGCCTCGCATTCATTCGACGCATGGGAAGATAGCCCTTATTGGGCGCAGAAGCCAAGAGGTTCAACATTTATGGGACCGGACACTGCTTAACAAACGTTCGAAATTTGGAGAAGAACCTGCCTTGCAATGCCGAAGACAACACTGCGTGTCGGACTCATCGTCATTGAAGCCTGGTTCGGGGGCTACTGAGGGATTCCTGGATTAGGGGGTATCCGGACATCCAGATTATATCCTTTGGCCGAACTGTTGGACCATGAAGATACAAGATTGAAGACTTCGTCCCGTGTCCGGATGGTACTCTACTTGGCGTGGAAGGCAAGCTAGGCAATACGGATATGTGTATCTCCTCCTTTGTAACCGACCTTGTGTAACCCTAGCCCCCTCCGGTGTCTATATAAACCGGAGGGTTTTAGTCCGTAGGAGAACATACAATCATACCATAGGCTAGCTTCTAGGGTTTAGCCTCTCCGATCTCGTGGTAGATCAACTCTTGTACTACTCATATTATCAAGAATAATCAAGCAGGATGTAGGGTTTTACCTCCATCAAGAGGGCCCAAACCTGGGTAAAACATCGTGTCCCCTGCCTCCTGTTACCATCCGCCTTAGACGCACAGTTCGGGACCCCCTACCCAAGATCCACCGGTTTTGACACCGACATAGGGGCTTATAGTTTTGCCTCCCTATGTTTTACCTCAAGGGTAATGTCAACAGTAATAGTTCATGAAAACTCACATCCAATTAGCCATATATACCAGGATCTTTCCAACATATTGTGCTTGCCAAAGGATAAAGTGTAAAAAGGAAGGGTGAAAATCACCATGACTCTTATGCAATGTAGGAGATAAAAGTAAGAGATAGGCCCTTCGCAGAGGGAAGCAGAGGTTGTCATGCGCTTTTATGGTTGGATGCACAAAATCTTAATGCAAAAGAACGTCATTTTATATTGCCCCTTGTGATATGGACCTTTATTATGCAGTCTGTCACTTTTATTACTTCCATATCACACGATCGTATAAAGCTTATTTCCTCCAGACCAATCAATCATACATATTTAGAGAGCAATTTTTATTGCTTGCATTGATGACAACTTACTTGGTGGATCTTACTCAATCCATAGGTAGATATGGTGGACTCTTATGGCAAGACTGGTTTGAGGGTGTTTGGAAGCACAAGTAGTATATCTACTTGGTGGAATGAATTTGGCTAGCATGAGGGGGAAAGGCAAGCTCATCATGTTGGAAGATCCAAGACAATATAATTCCTCTCAGATGTAAGAAAACATAACCCATTATGTTGTCTTTCTTGTCCAATGTCAACTCTTTAGCATGTCATATTTTAATGAGTGCTCACAATCATAAAAGATGTCCAAGATAGTATATTTATATGTGAAGACCTATCTTTCTTTATTACTTCCTATTAATTGCAACGATGACCAAAACTATGTTTGTCAACCCTCAACAACTTTTATTCATCATACTCTTCCTATGTGAGCTCATTACTCTCCATAAGACTCACATGATCTCTTTGTTTCTTTTTATTTCTTTCTCTTTTCTTTTATTCACTTAGGATCATGGCAAAATAATCAAGCCCTTGACTCAACACTAATCTTTATTATATAGCTTACGGACTCGATTACATAGAAGGATAATAAAGCAAAACTCACGACTAGATCATACTAAGAACTTTTATTCTACTAGATCAAGATATTACCAAAAGGATCGAACTAAGAAAAACGGTAAACATAAAGTGATGGTGATACGATACCGGGGCACTCCCCCAAGCTTGGCAGTTGCCAAGTGGAGTGCCCATACCAGATACTCAATTCTTCTTTGTTGGTGGAGACGGTGGTGATTTTGTTGATGGCGTAGGCTTCTTCCTTAATTTGCGCTTGAGGACAGAATTTTGGTCCCTTAGGTCCTCGATCTCCTGCTCCAACCTCAGTATCTTTTTGCATAGTTCCTGTTTGTTCTCCTGCAAGAGGCGAAAAGGGATAAACTCGATCTTAGGTCTCTTTACCCTATCCGGGAGGCTTGACTTTTTGAACTCCACATGCATGTCCCCAGGTTGAGGTAGTGGGACTACATCTTCATCTGAGCTCGTCTCCTCCTTTCCATTGGGTTCATAGTCATCTTCTTCTTCCGTAGTCCAACCGCAATGCTCCACATCCCCATAAACCTTAGGATCTGCAAGGTAATCAGCCACGTAGCTTTCTCCTTCCGAATCCTGGGATGACATGTTGCTCTGTCTGCAGCAGGACAGCTCAAAACAAAGACAAGAGATATTTGCGTGATACGGGAGTCAAAACCCCCGGGAGATTATATAATGAATTTTTACCGACCAAAATATGTGTCGTGTACGAAAACGGAGTCCGGAGAACACACAAGGTGCCCACGAGGTAGGGGGCGTGCCCAGTAGGGTAGGGCGCGCCCTCCACCCTCATGGAGCCCTCGTGTCCTTCTCGGACTGCTGCTTATTTTTCTATTTTTCTAAATATTCCAAAACAGAGAAATATTGCCTTAAAAACTGTTTTGGAGTCGATTTACTTACCGTACCACATACCTATTCCTTTTCGGAGTCTGAAACGTTCCGGAAAGTGTCCCTTATGTATTCCTCCGAGGTTACGGTTTCAATAACATTGGTTTCAACATTTATGGGATTACCTAAGATATAGTGTTTGATTCTTTGATCCTTCACCACCTTCGGATTTGTGCCTTCGAAGTTGTTGATTTTTATGGCACCGGAACCGTAGACCTCCTCGATAACGTAAGGACCTTCCCATTTAGAGAGAAGTTTTCCTGCAAAAAATCCTAAACAAGAGTTGTATAACAATACATAATCACCTACATTAAACTCACGCTTTTGTATCCTTTTGTCATGCCATCTTTTAACTTTTTCTTTAAACAACTTGGCATTTTCGTAGGCTTGGGTTCTCCATTCATCAAGTGAGCTAATATCAAATAACCTCTTCTCATCGGCAAGTTTAAAATCATAATTAAGTTCTTTAATAGCCCAATAAGCCTTGTGTTCTAGTTCGAGAGGTAAGTGACATGCTTTTCCATAGACCATTTTATACGGAGACATACCCATAGGATTTTTATATGCAGTTCTATAGGCCCATAATGCATCATCAAGTTTCTTGGACCAATTCTTTCTAGACCTATTAACAGTCTTTTGCAAAATTAATTTGAGTTCTCTATTACTCAATTCTACTTGACCACTAGACTGAGGGTGATAAGGAGATGCAATTCTATGATTAACATCATATTTAGCAAGCATTTTACGGAAAGCACCATGAATAAAATGTGAACCACCATCACTCATTAAATATCTAGGGACTCCAAATCTTGGAAAAATAACTTCTTTAAGCATTTTAATAGAAGTGTTATGTTCAGCACTACTAGTTGGAATAGCTTCTACCCACTTAGTAACGTAATCAACAGCAACTAAAATATGTGTATATCCATTAGAGGAAGGAAAGGGTCCCATATAGTCAAAGCCCCAAACATCAAATGGTTCAATGACAAGTGAATAATTCATAGGCATTTCTTGACGTCTACTAATATTACCAATTCTTTGACATTCATCACAAGATAAGACAAACTTACGGGCATCCTTGAAGAGAGTAGGCCAATAAAAACCAGATTGGAGTACCTTATGTGCAGTTCTATCTCCAGCATGGTGCCCTCCATAAGCTTCGGAGTGACACTTAAGTAGGATCTGTTCCTGTCCATGCTCAGGTACACAACATCTAATAACACCATCTACTCCTTCTTTATAAAGATGTGGGTCATCCCAAAAGTAATGCCTCAAATCATAGAAGAACTTTTTATTTTGCTGGTATGTGAAACTAGGTGGTATAAACTTAGCAACAATGTAATTAGCATAATCATCATACCATGGAGCAGTATGAGAAGCATTTATGACATTTAATTGCTCATCAGGAAAGCTATCATCAATAGGTAGTGAGTCATCAAGCACATTTTCTAACCTAGACAAGTTGTTTGCAACGGGGTTCTCAGCTCCCTTTCTATCAACAATATGCAAATCAAATTCTTGTAGCAAGAGAACCCATCTAATAAGTCTAGGTTTAGCATCTTTCTTTTCCATAATATATTTAATAGCAGCATGATCAGTGTGAATAAGTACTTTAGAATCAACAATATAAGGTCTGAACTTATCACAAGCAAATGCAACTGCTAAGAATTCTTTTTTAATAGTAGCATAATTTCTTTGAGCATTGTCTAGAGTTTTACTAGCATATTGAATAACATTTAGTTTCTTATCAACTCTTTGTCCTAGAATAGCACCTACAGCATAATCACTAGCATCACACATTATTTCAAAGGGTAAATTCCAATTAGGTGGCTGAACAATAGGTGCAGAGATCAATGCTTTCTTAAGTATTTCAAATGCTTCTACACAATCATCATCAAAGACAAATGGTATACCATTTTGTAATAAATTAGTCAGAGGCCGAGAGATTTTCGAGAAGTCCTTAATAAACCTCCTATAAAAACCGGCATGACCAAGGAAACTTCTTATAACTTTGATGTCCTTGGGATATGGCATCTTTTCAATAGCATCAACCTTGGCTTTATCAACTTCAATACCTCTTTCAGAAACTTTATGCCCCAAGGCAATACCCTCATTAACCATAAAGTGGCACTTTTCCCAATTCAAGACAAGATTAGTTTCTTCACATCTCTGTAAAACTCGATCAAGGTTGCTCAAGCAATCATCAAAAGAAGATCCATAGACAGAAAAGTCGTCCATGAAAACCTCACAAATCTTTTCACAAAAGTCAGAGAATATAGCCATCATGCATCTTTGAAAGGTAGCAGGTGCATTACATAAACCAAAAGGCATATGTCTATAAGCAAAAGTACCAAAAGGGCATGTAAAAGTAGTCTTTGATTGATCTTTGGCTAACACAGGTATTTGAGAGAAACCAGAATAACCATCTAGAAAGCAAAAATGTGTATGTTTGGACAATCTTTCTAGCATTTGATCGATAAAAGGTAAGGGGTAATGATCCTTTTTAGTAGCCTTATTTAATTTGCGGAAATCAATTACCATCCTATAACCTGTAATAATTCTTTGAGGAATCAATTCATCTTTATCATTAGGAACAACAGTAATACCTCCCTTCTTAGGAACACAATGGACAGGGCTTACCCACTGACTATCAGCAACGGGATAAATTATACCTGCCTCAAGGAGCTTTAGTATCTCCTTTCCTACCACTTCTTTCATTTTAGGATTCAACCGGCGTTGATGATCACGAACTGGTTTAGCATCTTCTTCCAAATTAATTTTATGTTGACATAGAGTGGGACTAATGCCCTTAAGATCATCAAGAGTGTACCCAATAGCAGCGCGGTGCTTCTTCAGAGTTTTCAATAATCTCTCTTCCTCATGCTTTGAAAGGTTAGCACTAATAATAACAGGATATATCTTTTTCTCATCAAGATAAGCGTATTTAAGAGTATCAGGTAACGGTTTAAGGTTAAACACGGGATCACCCTTGGGTGGAGGAGGATCCCCTAGGATTTCAACAGGTAAATTGTTTTTCAGAACAGGCTCCTGTTTAAAGAATACTTCATCTAATTCCCTTCTTTCATTCATAAACATATCATTTTCCTGGTCTAACCAATATTGTTCTAAAGGATCACTAGGAGGTATGGCAATAGAAGCAAGACCAATAATTTCATCCTTACTAGGTAATTCTTCTAAACCGATAGTAACAACATCTCTTTTGCAATCTATGGTAGCATTAACAGTATTTAAGAAGGGCCTCCGAAATATAATGGGACGAAAGCTATCTTGTGGGGAACCAAGAACAAGAAAATCAGCAGGATATTTAGTTTTCCCACACAAGACTTCAACATCTCTAACAATTCCCATCGGTGAAATAGTATCTCTATTGGCAAGTTTAATTGTGACATCAATATCTTCCATCTCAGTAGGTGCAATATCATGCATAACTTCTTGGTATAAAGAATAAGGTATTGCACTAGCACTAGCACCCATATCACATAAGCCATGATAACAATGATCTCCTGTTTTAACAGAAATAACAGGCATGCCTACCACATGTCTAGGTTTATCTTTATCACGGGGTTTAGCAATTCTAGCAGTTTCATCACAGAAATAAATAACATGCCCATCTATATTATCAGACAAGAGATCTTTAACAATAGCAATATTAGGTTCAACTTTAACTTGCTCAGGAGGTGTATATGTTTTAATATTGCTTTTACAAACTACAGTTGAAGCTTTAGCATGATCCTTTATCCTAACAGAGAAAGGTGGTTTCTCAACATAAGAAGTAGGAACAATAGGATCATTATAAGTGATAGTCTTTTCTTCAACTTTAATAGGTGCAGCTACTTTTACTTCTATGGGAGGATGATATTTAAACCACTTCTCCTTGGGGAGATCAACATAAGCAACAAAAGATTCACAGAAAGAAGCTACTATCTCAGAGTCAAGTCCATATTTAGTGCTAAATTTACGAAAAATATCGGTATCCATAAAAGATTTAACACAATCAAAACTAGGTGTCATACCTGACTCCTTACCATTGTCGAGGTCCCAATCTTCAGAGTTGTGTTTAATTCTTTCCAATAAATCCCATTTGAATTCAATAGTCTTCATCATAAAAGAGCCAGCACAAGAAGTATCGAGCATGGTGCGATTGTTATCAAAAAGCTGAGCATATAAATTTTGAATAATTATTTCTCTTGAGAGCTCATGATTGGGGCATGAATATAACATTGATTTAAGCCTCCCCCAAGCTTGAGCGATGCTTTCTCCTTCGTGGGGCCAAAAATTATATATATAATTCCGATCACGATGAACAAGATGCATAGGATAAAACTTCTGATGAAATTCCAATTTCAATCTTGTGTAATTTCAAGACCTCATATCATCACATAGCCTATACCATGTCGATGCATCTCCCCTCAAAGATAAAGGGAAGACCTTCTTCTTAACAACATCTCCGGGTACACCTGCAAGCTTAAATAATCCACAAACTTCATCCACATATATCAAATGTTCATCAGGATGTTTTGTTCCATCTCCTAAAAAAGGATTAGCTAGCAGTTTTTCTATCATACCCGAAGGAACTTCAAAGCAAGCATTTTCATTTTCATTTTCAGTAGGTTGAGGAGCAACTCTTTGCTCTACTGGTCGGGGTGAAGATACCCTGAACAAGCCCCTCAGAGGATTACTTTCCATGATAACAAGTGACAGTAAATTTCAGCACACTATATAAATTTTTCCTTACCAAATTCCACCTACCAAAGGCGCTTCACTCCCCGGCAACGGCGCCAGAAAAGAGTCTTGATGACCCACAAGTATAGGGGATCTATCGTAGTCCTTTCGATAAGTAAGAGTGTTGAACCCAACGAGGAGCAGAAGGAAATGATAAGCGGTTTCCAGCAAGGTATTCTCTACAAGTACTGAAATAAGTGGTAACAGATAGTTTTGTGATAAGATAATTTGTAACGAGCAACAAGTAACAAAAGTAAATAAGGTGCAGCAATGTGGCCCAATCCTTTTTTTAGCAAAGGACAATCCTGGACAAACTCTTATAAGATGTAAAGCGCTCCCGAGGACACATGAGAATATCGTCAAGCTAGTTTTCATCACGTTCATATGATTCGCGTTCGGTACTTTGATAATTTGGTATGTGGGTGGACCGGTGCTTGGGTACTGCCCTTACTTGGACAAGCATCCCACTTATGATTAACCTCTATTGCAAGCATCCGCAACTACAACAAAAGTATTAAGGTAAACCTAACCATAGCATGAAACATATGGATCCAAATCAGCCCCTTACGAAGCAACGCATAAACTAGGGTTTAAGCTTCTGTCACTCTAGCAACCCATCATCTACTTATTACTTCCCAATGCCTTCCTCTAGGCCCAAATAATGGTGAAGTGTCATGTAGTCGACGTTCACATAACACCACTAGAGGAGAGACAACATACATCTCATCAAAATATCGAACGAATACCAAATTCACATGACTACTAATAGCAAGACTTCTCCCATGTCCTCAGGAACAAAAGTAACTACTCACAAAGCATAAACATGTTCATAATTAGAGGGGTATTAATATGCATATAGGATCTAAACATATGATCTTCCACCAATTAAACCAACTAGCATCAACTACAAGGAGTAATTAACACTACTAGCAACCTACTAGCACCAATCCCGGACTTGGAGACAAGAATTGGATACAAGAGATGAACTAGGGTTTTGAGATGAGATGGTGCTGATGAAGATGTTGATAGAGATTGCCCTCTCCCGATGAGAGGAGCGTTGGTGATGACGATGGCGATGATTTCCCCCTCCGGGAGGGAAGTTTCCCTCGGCAGAACAGCTTTGCCAGAGCCCTAGATTGGTTCCGCCAAGGTTCCGCCTCGTGGTGGCGGAGTTTCGTCCGAGAAGATGGCTTATGATTTTTTTCCCATCGAAAGACTCCATATAGCAGAAGATGGCCACCGGAGGGCCACCAGGGGGCCCACAATGTAGGGGGCGCGCCCAGGGGGTAGGGCGCGCCCCCACCCTCCTGGGCAGGGTGTGGCCCCCCTGGTGAAGTTCTTGCTCTCGGTATTTTTTATATAATTGGAAAACATCTTCCGTGAAGTTTCAGAACTTTTGGAGTTGTGCAGAATAGGTCTCTAATATTTGCTCCTTTTCCAGCCCAGAATCCCAGCTGTCGGCATTCTCCCTCTTTATGTAAACCTTGTAAAATAAGAGAGAATAGGCATAAGTATTGTGACATAATGTGTAATAACAGCCCATAATGCAATAAATATCGATATAAAAGCATGATGCAAATGGACGTATCAATGAGTTGTCATTTGATAACGGGATCACATCATTAGGAGAATGATGTGATGGACAAGACCCATCCATTAGCTTAGCATGTTGATCGTTCGGTTTTATTGCTATTGCCTTCTTCATGTCAAATACATATTCCTTCGACTATGAGATTATGCAACTCCCGAATACCGGAGGAATACCTTGTGTGCTATCAAACATCACAACATAACTGGGTGATTATAAAGATGCTCTACAGGTATCTCCGAAGGTGTTTGTTGGATTGGCATAGATCGAGATTAGGATTTGTGATGTCTACTATGCAACTTTATTCTTGTAGACTCGTGTTGGGCCTCCAAGCGCAGAGTTTTGTAGGACAGTAGCAATTTTTCCTCAAGTGGATGACCTAAGGTTTATCAATCCGTGGGAGGCGTAGGATGAAGATGGTCTCTCTCAAACAATCCTACAACCAAATACAAGAAATCTCTTGTGTCCCCAACACACCTAATACAATGGCAAATTGTATAGGTGCACTAGTTCGGTGAAGATATGGTGATAAATGTGTAATGTTGATGATAGAAATATATTTCTATAATCTGAATAAATAAAAATAGCAAGGTAGCAAATAGTAAATGGGCACAGAAATGGTATTGCAATGCTTGAAAATGAGGCATAGGGTTCGTACTTTCGCTAGTGCAATCTCTCAACAGTGCTAATATAATTGGATCATATAACCACTCCTCAGCGTGCAATGAAGAATCACTCCAAAGTTCCAATCTAGTGGAGAACATAAGACGGAATTGTTTGTAGGGTACGAAACCACCTCAAAGCTATTCTTTCCGATCAATCTATCATAAAGTTCGTACTAAAATAACACGAAGCTATTCTTTCCGATCGATCTAACCAAGAGTTCATACTAAAATAACACCAAAGCAAATTCAGATTCATAATATTCAATCCAACACAAAGAACTTCAAAGAGTGCCCCAAGATTTCTACCGGAGAAACAAAGACAAGATCATGCATCAACCCATATGCATAGATTACCCCAATGTCACCTCGGGAATCCGAGTTGAGTGCCAAAACATATATCAAGTGAATCAATACAATACCCCATTGTCGCCATGAGTATTCAATTGCAAGACATATATCAAGTGTTCTCAAATCCATAAAAGTATTCAATCTGATAACAACGAAATCTCAAAGGGAAAAACTCAATTCATCACAACAAGATGTAGAGGGGAAAACACCATATGATCCGACTATATTAAAAAAAGCCCGCGATACATCAAAATCGTGACATCTCAAGAACACGAGAGAGAGAGAGAGAGAGAGATTAAACACATAGCTACTGGTACAAACCCTTAGCCCCAAGGGTGGACTACTCCCTCCTCATCGTGGTGGCCGCCGGGATGATGAAGATGGCCACCGGAGATGATTCCCCCCTTCGGCAGGGTGCCAGAAAGGGTCTAGATTGGTTTTCGGTGGCTACAGAACCTTGCGGTAGCGGAACTTCTGATCTAGGTTAACCCCGAGGGTTTTTGGAATATTTGTGAATTTATAGGGTAAAGAGGGGGTGCGGGAGGCCACCGAGGTGGGCACAACCCACCTGGGCGCGTCTGGGCCCCCAGACATGCCCTGGTGTGTTGTGCCCCTCTCGGGGCACCCCGGGTGCTGCTCTAGCACATCGGGAGTCTTCTGGTCCATAAAAAATCCACAAAAAGTTTTGCGGTGTTTGGACTCCATTTGATATTGATTTCCTGCGATGTAAAAAACAAGCAAAAAACAGCAAATGGCACTGGGCACTGGGTCAATAGGTTAGTCTCAGAAAATGATATAAAGTTGCCATAAAATGATTGTAAAACATCCAAGAATGATAATATAACAGCATGGAAACTTCATAAATTATAGATACGTTGGAGACATATCAATTTGTCACTCTGGGTATCGGAGAGGTATCTCTGGGTCCTCTCGGTAATGCACATCATGATAAGCCTTGCAAGCAATGTGACTAATGAGTTAGTTGATGCATTACGGAATGAGTACAGATACTTGCCGGTAACGAGATTGAACTAGGTATGAAGATACCGACGATCGAATCTCGGGCAAGTAACTTATCGATGACAAAGGGAATAACGTATGTTGTCATTACGGTACGACCGATAAAGATCTTCGTAGAATATGTGGGAACCAATGTGATTATCCAGGTTCCGCTGTTGGTTATTGATCGGAGAGGTGTCTCGGTCATGTCTACATAGTTCTCGAACCCGTAGAGTCCGCATGCTTAACATTCTATGACGATTTTGTGTTATATGAGTTATGTGATTTGGTGACCAAATGTTGTTCGGAGTCCCGGATGAGATCACGGAAATGACGAGGAGTCTCTAAATGGTCGAGAGGTAAAGATTCATATATAGGACGATAGTATTCGGACACCGAAAAGTGTTCCGAGGGTACCGGGTACGTATCGGGTCACCGGAAGGGGTTCCGGGCACCCCCTCCCCCCGGCAAATATATGGGCCTTATTGGACCAAGGGCGGGATAGACCATCCCCTAGTGGGCTAGTGCGCCCCCATATAGGCCGAATAGGAGGAGAAGGAAAAAGAGGAAGGGAGAAAGGAAAGGGAAGGATTCGGCCTCCCCCTTCCCTTCTCTCCCCCCTCTCTTTCCTTCCCCCTCCAACACTTATGGAAGGGGGAGGCCGACTTGTGGGAGGCGCCCAAGTAGGATTACTCCTTCTTGGGGCGCCCCTTGCTGCCCCTCTCCCTCTCCCACCTATATATATGTGGGGAGGGGCACCGCTAGAACACATAACATTGGTTCCTAGCCGTGTGCGGCGCCCCCCTCACTGTTTACGCCTCCGGTCATATTCACGTAGTGCTTAGGCGAAGCCCTGCGCAGATCACTTCATCATCACCGTCACCACGCCGTCGTGCTGATGAAACTCTCCCTCGACACTTTGCTGGATCAAGAGTTTGAGAGACGTCATCAAGCTGAACGTGTGCAGAACTCGGAGGTGCCGTGCATTCGGTGCTTGATCGGTCGGAACGAGAAGAAGTTCGACTACATTAACCGCGTTGTCAAACGCTTCCGCTTTCGGTCTACGAGTGTACGTGAACACACTCTATCCCTCTCGTTGCTATGCATCTTCTAGATAGATCTTGCGTGAGTGTAGGAATTTTTTTAAAATTGCATGCTACGTTCCCAACAAAAGCCACCCACATTTGTCTCCGGTTTGCGGAAAAAAGTACGTCTGAACCTTGTCGTGGACCGATACATAACCGTGCTAGATGGCTTCTATGGTTCGATCAGTGCGGTCCAAACAAATACGAATGGTTTGAGGATCGACATTGAAGATGCCATCACAGCTCACGCAACACATGTGTGATGTGCCACTCAGTAGCTTGTGCAACTCAACATGTATACTTTTCCGTGCAGCACACGTGCGTAGCACGCGCATCACACTTTGCACGCACTATGCAGCATACCTGCATGGTAACGGAAAAACCGACAGTAAACAAGGAAGGCTGATATTGAAAGTGTCCTTCTGCTCTCAAGCTTAAATGAGTTCGATGAACAATAAAATAGAATAAAATTCTGGTTTTTTAATAAAAGTTTTAAGTGCTTGTAAAAAAATTTCATCAAATCACATTCTTGTAAAGCCTTAAGTTCAAACTTTTGTTAATGTTTGTCAAAAAATCAATTTTTTTGGAAACTTTTTAATTTTACTGTTCACCCGAGCTCATCAGAGCTCGGACTCAAAATCTCTACGTCCAGCCAATATTTGCATTTTAGAAGAAAAAATGGTTGTGCACACTCTCACTTTGCTTGCTCGCCTCCGCCCTACGCGCTAACCAACGGCCACACCGCAACGGCCCATGCGTCCCCACGCACTCCTAATTGGTAGCACCATTATCTTAAGCTTGCCACGTAATCAAGAGAAAGCAATAAAATATGATGTACGATGGATCATGTCTTATCCTTTATCTCTAGTAACTAGATATTCTAAATATGCGGTGAGAGGTATGATAAGATATCATCTCCAATTAAAAGTAGACAAGTCTTTTCTTCTGGTTTTTCTCTCCTCTACCTCAACATTTATCCTATGTGACACTTCTAAAATAGCATCATTTTACACGCTCTTAGATTGGGTTTAATTGATCAATGCGCATCCATGTTTATCTAAACTTTTATAGGGGACCTAATGGGCTAATTGTTACATATTTCCGTTTGGGCTATATGAGTTCATTGGCAATGAGTTTTTCTTGTGAATTTATGTTATTTTTCTCTTTTGTGGATTGACCAACCCAAAACGCGTGGTTCATGAGTTTTTACCCCACTTGGGGATGACAATGGGTCAATTTTACTTCACACAAAGCTATTTAAAAAAAGAATCATAAACACATGATATTCCACATGGACTGAGTTGACAAACTATGACCCAAGCCCGACACCCACTAAAACAGGTAGCATCTATCATGTAGGGTCCCCAAACCCCAAAACTCTATCTTAATCTCGCCTTCATCCCCTAATTTATCAGTCAACCCACTTCCAACCACGACACCATGAAGAAAACTGTCAAAAATCCCCAAAACCTAATGATGTTGTTAATGTGTTTGAGTGTGTGCCAATGTTGAATTCATGATGGAAAATGTTGTGCCAAATACTGCTGATTTTTTGATATTGCTATAGTTGTTTGTTTGCATGTGTGGGTTCCAATTTGGATGGGTAAACCAGACAAGAACATGGATGGTTTGGGCAAGCACTACCCTATAGGATTTTCTCCGTGGCCACTTGGCATCCTTACTTAGCAGTTAAAAAGGATCTGACATTGAGAGAGTGAGGAAGCATGCAAGTCGCTTCAACTTTGTGAATCTAGTTTTTGTCCTCCTTTCTTTCATGCTTATTACGATGGTTAGAGTGGAATTTTGAAAAAAAGCAGTATATGAATTCCCCCCCTAACATGCACATTTTTGTTCAATAAATCAAAGAATCTCCCATGACATTTTATATTCAACAGATCCAAGAATCTACCACGCACAATTGGCCACACAAATCATACATGCCTTTTCTGGGTTCTGGGACAAAATACAATTCAAATTCATCGGTTATTTATGCCTTACGTAAGACAAATGACCTAAACAACATTTCATGGTTCTTGTTCAAGTTTTATGTCCAATGGTAGTGACACAGCAGTATACTCCCTTCCCATAATATAGTGCACATTGGCTTCTAAAGAGTCAAATTTCACAAAATTTGACCATGTTAATAGAAAAAAAAATCTACAAATCAAATGTATACCATATAAAAATATATTGCATGATGAATATAATGATATATATATTTGGTATTATAGGTGTTAACAATTTTTTCTGTAAAATTGGCCAAAATTTACAAAAATTTGACCATAAAAAATCTTATACGCTCTATATCATGGGACAGCTGGAGTACTTGGGCTATCTTGCTTCTTTCTTGTGAAGGGATAACATGCGCTGCTTCTACATCTATTTATTGCTAGATCAGGAACACATAGATACACTAGGACACATACATGTCATTGCTCAAGCCCACATAAAGTCCACAGGGCGGGGCGAAGCCCAAACAAACCTGGGCCAAACACAATCCACAGACAGTACCACAGAAAAGAGACATGGGGTGGGGAGGGGGAGGTTTTTTTTGCAGAGAGGGGGAAGGGGAGTTTATAGTACAGTTAGACCCGATCGACTTTCTGTCAAAAAAAAGACCCGATCGACTAACACTTGAGGAGTTCTCGGAATTGATGGATGGGGAAGACAGAGAGGTCAACATCAGATTGATTTTGGGTCGATGTTGATAAAATGCAAGGTTCTAAATGCAAAAATGTCCGCTCACGTCCGCATCCACATTTGTCGTTGGTAGGTAGCTACTCAAAACAGACATGACAATAGACGAACACTTAGGAAAACCAATTCTAGGACCTTTAAGATCAGACGGGAGATTTTGTAAAAAAGATAATAGTAATAAAAACTTATCCCCACCACAGCCAAATATCACAGTCATGGCTCGGTAAGCTTTAAAATAGGGCATTTTACCGTACGATGCTCATGAGTATCGCATATGTCACGAAAATGCACCACTATACAATCTTTTTTTGACTGCCCCATTGAGTATCATGAACAAACTAGCATGATTTTCATTTTACTCATTGGCTCTAGCAACCCCTTTTGTGTTGTCATCGTGCACATCATCATGCACATTAGCGAATCTTTAGTTTTATTTACATGTAGTCCCTCACTTTACATTGGATTCTCCGACACTTTTTTGACCCGATTCACACATATATAGTTTCCTTCGCGTTGTTTAAGATTGCCATTGAAACACCAATTTGCACATGAATATCCCTCGCATAGATAACATATTAATAGAATCCATGGTAATTGCATTTAATTGGTGAAGGATTATAAGTGGTGGGCAACTTCTCATTTTTCTAACCAGGGTCAACATTAGCATACAGGTGCTCTTTTGTTCATGCCAAGTGTCCTTCTCCCATGACCGATTCGTCCAACAAGGGCATGCCCATCATTTTGGTAACTTTTTCATTCTCTTACACGATGAGGTGTGAATCAAACACCTCACCTGATTCTTGTCTTCTCCCCACCACTTGTCAAAAGCTATTTATTGGTTCTTCTAATTTGAAACGTCTGTTGACTATCATGTAAGTTTTTTTAGTTAAAAAAAACTGAAGGGGGCACTGCATTCTCACCAAGAAAAGATGCAGTATGACATACATTACGTACATTGGATTGTTTTTGTGAAGCAAAAAAATCATGAATCCCTGTAGGCTGTAGCAGTCGGTACTTAACGGCAACAATGGTACTAAGCAATTCATAAGCAAATTAACAGTTAAATTCATTTTCTGAACACAAAATTTCCACTAAATGGTACAGTACTACTTATTACTAGTAGCTAGGCTTGCAATCATCATAGTGAAAAATTAACAAAGTTATCACCGTTGGTGCTTGGGATTAGCGGCCGACAGAGAATCAGCAGCCCTCTGTGGGAGAGGAGGGGCAGTCAAACGTCTCACTTCACTCTTCCTCAGCAATTCAACGCACGCATAGGCATTTTGGCTAAAGGTAGAAATTCCAAAGAGGCAGAGATGGTACAAGATACACTTGATTTAATTAGCTCGCCACTAACTCTCTTTGATTGCTCTAAAATAAGAGAGGTACTCCGGTCCCTTATGCTAATCTGTTTTGCAAATTCCTACCATATATTAGGTTGGAAACCTACAATCTCTGAATTTAAATAACCTTTTTTTATGACGTATTACAGCTTCTTGTCACTTTAAATTTGACTTGATGGATCCGATGATTCCTTGCTTACTTCTTCATCTTAGGAATCTTCCATTAAAGCATCTAAAGAGGTAGTATGTATGATGCATTTGGTGATATCACTACAACACATAAGTTGGTACATAGCATTTTAAAACGCCTGGGAAGGTCTGAAAAATGCCTCAATTTTTTTTCTGCGACGTAATTTAGAACACTGGGTATAATTGTGAAGTCAAAGGTGATTTGCGTTGTTTACGAGAACGCTGCACAAGCACTCGAACAGAACACCTGCATGGTCAGCCATGGGCCGAGCCAAAATGCATCCAGTCGAAAACTAAAAATAATAATGAGCTGTCCCCCACGCCTTGGGTTCGGAACTTGAACTTGAGATCTCTCTCATTTCGCTGTCAAAAAGAAAAAAGATTTCATTAGAGCGCCTTGGAAGGTATGAAAAATGCCTCCAATTTTTTTGCTCAGTAATTTCAAAACGCTGAATTTAAGGCAAAGGTAATTCACGTCGTTTGTTAGAAAGAAAAAGATCTTTCATATTGGAAGCTTTTCCCACCGCCACCATCACGTTGTATGATAGGTGAAAGTAATGAACTATAAATATTGAATAAAGTATAAGATCAGTGGCACGCAGGGCATGGAGGCATCCCACTTTTGAGGCGATTTTTTTCAAAATGGCTCGGATAGTCTTATCTTTCGAGGCGATTTTGTTGAAACACATTGTTATTCCTACCATTTTTGACGTTCTTTTAACTGTCTTAGTACAGGGTGATATTTTGATGTGTTAGGAAAAAACACCTTAGTTATGTGATGTTTTGAGGCATTTTTCTAAATTGTCTTAATATAGATCAAACTTTTGAGGCATTTTGATAGAAAGGCCTTATAATATCAATTTTTATGGCGATTTTTTTCAATGTGCCTTCTTAGATATGAATTTGAGGTGTTAAAAAAAGTGCCACTAAGAAAACGCCTTTGATCCACGACTATGTCATACTCTTTCCGTCCCTCCCTCCGTCCCATAATATAAGAGTGTTCTTATAGTAAACACTCTTATATTATGGGACGGAGGGAGTGTATGTTGGTTGGCAGCACCCTCCCCAATAGCATTTGACACTTGGGCTTGGTTTCAGTGCTCGTTTCTTCTAACAGTGTGATCCAGAACTCTCGCCCAGATGATAATGATAATAATAATAATAATAATAATAATAATAATAATAATAATAATAATAATAATAATAATAATAATAATAATAATAATAATATTGCAAAGGTAGATAAAAAGAAACAGTGACTGTGAGGCATCCACAATGTGCTCCAAGACCAAGAGGGATCCATCCTAAGAGGAGATATACAAGACATAGGACTGCTCCTACGCATAGGAGACAAAGTTGCGGCTCTAATTAACTCCTATAAGCATGAGAACAAGGCACAAGCTTAGGACCCAGGTCTCTGATTCCCCTCTGATGCTTTGACCGATCTCCTGGCCGTCTCTGGTGCTGCATGCACTTACGGCAATCGCAACTTAGCAGTTGGGAAGGGTAGTTTTCTGTTCGTCCTTTACCTCGTCCAAGATTCCAAACACGCACAATATATATGGGATCCCGCAATAGCTAGATACGCTGTACGGCTTGAGAGAGAAGCGAGCACCCCTCGCGCTTCTTGTGAAGCTACGTTTGTAGGGCGATTAGTGCTGTTTTATTCTCCATCCTGCTCATTTGCTGCAACTGAGCCCGTTATAGATGTGGTCAAACCTCAAAAGGGGAGGATCAGCTGCATTTGGGGCTCTAGTCCCTCCCGGCTAATGTTTGAGGGTTTCTGCTTCGGTCCCCTTGTCTAGAGAATTTTCTACATCTCAGACATTTTTTCCCTTTTTGCGATGATCTTAAGCCAAACACAGTAAGGAATATTAGGACGTATACAAACTTTAAGACTAGGTTCGTACAGTATTAATGTTCTTCTGGGTTGGAAAAACTCTCATTTCTTCACCTCTCAACCTGGTTAGAAGTTAACAAGCAGACAAGATGTAATGTGCAAGAACAACGGCACCGAACTTTTACGTGCAAAACCCTTGGAGAAAAACCACAGGTGCACGACGACCAACTTCCCCGAGTCAAGAATGAATTGCAACTCATCCACAAGATCCGCTCCAACAGAACCCGGCCGCTCATTATAAGTTTATAAGCAATAACTGCTCCAACATAACTCTATTTTTTTTAGTATTTGTGATATATTGGGGAATTTTTTATTCCCATCTTTATGATTCTTAAATTCTTTGAACTTTTTGCTAGATTTCTTAACAAATTATAGGTTTAGTAAGCAAATAAATACTTACATTGTATAGAGGTTGCCTCAATTAATTTGGATCGGAAGGAGGAGTAAATTTCTTTGATAATTCATCCCCTATTTTTATTTTTCTAGAGAAAAAAGGCATTTGTCCCGCTTTATAGATAAAGCTAAAATTTTATTTTTCAAATAAACATTTCTATATTGGGTTTTTTTATTAAATTTCCTAAAATATGTTTCGACATGTCGTGGTGATTAGGATCCTTGTGGTGCCACACAAGAGAAAACCCACCTTTGACTGGTGGGGCAAGCTATATGGTATTGACAAGGATATGGATTTGGCAATTTAGACTTGAAGGGTGAAATATAACTAATATTGAAAGAGTTATTTTTTGCGGGGAATAATGAAAGAGTTGAGACCTTGGTTGTAAAATACTGAAATTTCTCCTTTAGATTAATACATATTTTCTCAGTATTAAATACTCCCTCCGTCTCATAATATAAGAGTGTTTTTTACACTAGTGTAGTGTTTAATATAAGAGCATTTTTTACACTAGTGTAGTGTCAAAACACTACACTAGTGTAAAAAATACTCTTATATTATGAGATGGAAGGAGTATTAGAGTTAATTCACATTTTACTCTCTAATTGTGACCTCGTGGTAGCTTTAAAATATCTTATCGTTTTACCACTTAACTGTGACCTCGTGATAGCTTCCACTAATTTTATTATTGTGCTATAACAATGACAACCCACATGACATGACGAAGTGGTAGCCAACTCTCAACTCAGATCCATATTCGTTTTGACGTACTCCCATTGTCTGAGTTTATTAGTCTCAATCTTATTTTGAGTCAAACTTTGACCATATAGTTGATTAGCAAACATATAAATAATATATTACAAAAATATGTTTCTGGATTTGTATTCGAAAGTATTTTCTATTGGTATGATTTTTGCTACATATGATTTATATTTTATTAGTTAAATTTACGTTCAATGTATTTTCCAAGAAAACGCAAAAAGTTTTAAGTTTCATTCCATTGATAGAGAGAATAGCGATTACATTCCCCACGAAGGACATGCCTCACGAAGGACGCACGCGACGTACAATAGCCCAAGAAAGGCCACACCTAACACACAACACAACGCTCCTAGGCGTTAATCGTGACTCCCTTCGGGAGCAAAGACGCAAGCCGAGAAGCGTGTGCTAGATCCCACTACTTAGCCTTCGACTTGATTGTGTCGAAGAGACAGTCGAGGCTAAGCCGAGCTTTGTTGACGATGATTGTGTTACGATGCTTCTAGATGCACCAAGACACCAGTTGGATGACCAAGCACCCTTTCGAGCTGAGGTAGGAACCGAGAGATGAGTTTCTTGCCACCAATCCACAAAGCCTGCCGCCTCGACTTTGCCGGTGGCAGTCAAACTAATCCAGGAGAGCACTTCGTGCTAGATTGTGCGTGAGAAATAACAACCAAAGAGGAGGTGCTCCATTGTCTCCACGAGTGGTCGCACAACACACAACTTTGTGTGTGCTGCAAGCCACAACTCGCAAGATGCTCCGCAATCCAACAACAACCGTAGCAAGCGAACCGCATGAAGAACTTGACCCTTAGCATGGCTTCCAGATGAGCCTTCAAGACCGAGATCCGACCGCGCCCTCGAAGAGACCATCATAGCAGCTCTTGGTCATGTTGGCCATGTACTGCGCATCTAGTGTCCAACGCAACTGGGGGGACGTCTGGGTGGGGAGCGAGTTGGGTTGTGCATACCAATCGCTAAATCTGGATCTGTTTCCATAGAGTAAGCGGCCCCACCCTCCCTGATATCCAAATCCAACGACGGTCAGTAAGGGCATCTCAAGTAGTCCGCCGCTTTCTGGTATGACTGGAGACCAACATGAGCAGCTCGGGCACAGTCTCTGAGATTGCCCGACCATCAAGCGAGTGGTCCTCCCAGAATGGGGCAATATCTCCATTGCCGTTCACTTTCTTGTTGGATGTTGTGAACATTGCGCGTTCATCCCGGGAGAAATGGAGGTTGAGGTCCTTCTAGGGACGGCCAAGATCAATGTGCATCCTCTAGAGCCAGCGGACCCAAAGACTAATCGACACCCTCCCGAGGTCAGGAACACCCAGGCTACCCAAACGAAGGGCCCTACACACCTAATGCCGGTTCACGTGGTAGTGCCCGCCCTATGCAGCCACCGTGCCGACCCAAAGGATGCTAGTGAGGATCTTGCCAATCTGCTTCTCAGACCACTTGTTCAAGCCAGGAACCACCATTTGGTGCAAGAACATGGTGGCTAAGACCGACCTAACCAAGGTTAGGTGCCCAACCTTCACCATCATCGATCCCCCCTCCCCACCCCAAGTAGGAATGCGACCCACGATCCTATTAACCAACGGCTCCAGAGCCGCACTCGACAACTTCCAGAGAGTGAGGGGGATCTCGAGGTATTTTGATCGAGCAAGGAGCCAGCTAACACTACATCAACGATGCAGCCTTGAGGCCCCCTCATCAAACAACCTGCGGAGGACACTGAACACTTAGCGAAGTTGGTGTGCAACCATGATGTGTGCCCGAAGAGCACCAAGAAGCCGTGAATGAGCAACTCCTCCCTATCCAGGTGACTGAAGATGAACACCTGTCTGTGTAAAAACGAGACGCCAACCAACAAAGTGTGAGGTGCAAGACTACGGAGCATCATGAGCTCCCTGGCCCTAGTCAACAACCTATAAGAGTGTCAACCACTAACACAAACAACATGGGGATAGCAGGTCACCCTGACGGAACCCCCTTGTGGTGCCAAATCGGCGGCCTTGGCTCACCATTGAGCATCACCCGCATGCTGCTGGAGGACAGCGGGATGGCAACCAACTCGTAGAAGCAAGGCCCAAAGCCGATCCTACGCAGCACCTCCAAGAGCAATGCCTAAGACACCCAGTCGAACGCGTGAGAGATATCGAGTTTGAGCGGGACCCGAGGCTTTACTAGCCGTTGCAGGTACCTCGCCATCTGTTGAACCAACATGAAGTGGTCATGAATGCAGCACTTGGCGATGAACACACATTGATTCTCCTCAACCAAGGCACCCAACCTCCGCAACAACCTAACATCAGGATCTTCGCAACCAGCTTCGGGAAGAGGTGGATGAGGCTGATAGGGTGGTAATCCTTCATAGCAGAGGTGCCCACTCGCTTGGGAAAATGATCAACATAGCTTGATTCAGCCCTTGAAACTTGGGCCCACATAGGAAGTGCAACTTGGCGAAGGCAACCAAGATGTCGGCCTTCACAATCTCCCAGCAGGACTGGAGGAACCTCGCCATGAATCTGTCTAGTCCCGGCACCTTCCCATGCGACAGCCTACGAACAAGCTCCCAAATCTCCTCCTTTGTAAAGGGGGCATCCAAGTCAACCAAGTCCTCGGAGCAGGAACCCAAAATGTCTAGGTCCAACGAGTCCCTTTGGCCAGTCGTATCTAGGAGCAAGCTGAAATGCTTGAAGGCCGCCTCTCGGCCATGGCTACGTGATCTAAGACCACAACGCCATCAACCATCAGGCTATGAATCACCTTCTTCTCCTTCCGGTAGGACGCGTGCTAGTGGAAGAAGGTTGTGTTGATATCCCCCTCACCCAACCAGGTAATCGTTGACCGCCGCCAGGCCATAGTGGGATCCATTGAAGCGAGTCATAGGTATGTGTGTTTGAGCTTGGCACGCAACTGACGCTCGAGCTTCGAGAGCTCGTGACTCCGTGGCGACATCGAATCAGAAGATAAGCTCCCAGGCAATCATAAGTTGTTGTTGGGCACAACCCACCCGCATGTCGCTCTAGTTGGACAGATGGTGAGCTATGTTCCGGAGTCGAAGAGCGGTGTTCCCTGTTTTGGTTTATTATTAGTTCCCCTTGTATTTTAGGTCAAATATAAACATGAGGGAGCTAATAAACCTGAATCGATGAAATATCTACCATGGCACAAGAGCTGAGCGGTGTGGCTGGTTTAGCCCTAGGCTCCATCCCTCTCCTTCGCTCGGATTAGGGTTAGGGATTGCACTTGTCGCCTCCAACGTAGTATGTACATCCGAGTTGTCCACTGGTCAGCTGCCACACCATTCTGACGTGTGGGCCTTAGTTGTCAATTTGGTAAAAATAGGTATAAAAATGGTAATGTTTGTTGTAAAACTATTTTCCTTTTTATTAGAAGCAGGCTCCTTCCAGCGTGATGTTGGAGAAAGCAGTATACCGATTCCGTGACCTAAATAGTTCCCAAGGCAGGAAAGCTATTCCACCAACATTCTGATTCCACGACACCCATGACCGAAATGGCCTGCATCTCTGCACCATCCCCACACACAAAATGATTCTTGAGACAATGATAGCGTCAAGCTTTCCAAGCGGAAATGACCAATAAAAGGACAGTTAGGAGATGCATCTTTTCTTTCCAGGAACTGCTAGTGTGGTATCTTTTATAGCGGGGGAATCATAGTGCAAAGCCCGCACACCGGTCAAGCTGCACAGAGTTTTGCATGGCAAAAGGGGGTAGCGATGGTGAAAGTGATCAGCACCAATTTGTTTGCGCCAATGAGACCGTCGCCATTCGGCAATTTGCCATCCGCAGCAAGGGGCCGGAACCTTCGGGTTCGGCGGCGCACGCCATGACTCGGTGAGTCAGTGGCCTCCCCGATCAGCAACAGCAAGCATGTCGAAAACATGCACGCACCAGCACTGACATTCGCAAAGCGAGAGCGATGAAAAACAGACAGAACGGGACACGAAAGTTACGGCAAGGAGATTTGTTTCGATTTTTCGGGTGCGTATGGAGGAGCAGAAAGCAACGGCAGGGCCATGCTTTATGGAACAAGACTGTAAAACACGAGTAGAAACTATAGAAAGTAGTGCTAACTGTCTGACTCGGACGGAACACACGGAGAAGAAGCTGGGAGGTGAGTGAGAGGTCCTCTTCATCCTCGTCTTTCTTTCTTTCTTCTACTAAAGGATAAATAATTAAGCTGCATGCACGCACTACGGGTACGGTGGCGGGCGGGCGGGCGGGCTTAAGAAGGTCAGCGACGCCGCTCTGACCACCTGCAGCCGCCGCCGCTCGGTGCTCCTTGCACCAGCAGACCAGACAGCACCAATCACAATCAGGCGCCGGAGCTAGCACATGTCAGCGAGGCTGGCCCACAGCTGGGATTCGTCGTCGTCGATGTCGAAACCAAGCTGCTGCTGCTGCCTGTTGGTTGCCACCGGCGTGCCCCACCACCACTTGCTGTCGTCAAACGCCGTGCCATCACCGACGGTTTCCATGCCCTGGCTCTGGCTGTCGTAGCGGTTGCCGCCGAGGTTGTTGTATGGGCAGTACTCATAGCTGATGTCAGACGCCTCCATCTCCATGTCGCCCTCCGCCTCAAGGTTCCTGGCGAAGCGGCCCTGCACCCTCGGCCGGCTATCTGCCAGCGTCTTCCTGCAAGCGTACTGGAAGACCAGAGAGATGGTGGACAAGATATATGTTAGAATTGGCAAGAGAACAGAAGCATTCACAGGTTGTGAGGGGGATCAATACACACAGTTATCTTCTTGTGGAAGTTCCTCTGCTGGCGCTTGGCGCGGTACCTCTCGATCCTCTCCTTCCGTTCTTCGGCGCTGTAACGCCCCACCTTCTCTGAAAAAGGATCACCGGCTTCCTGGCTGCAGTTGTCGCCTGGAAACTGTGGCGGTATTGGCGGTGGCGGCAATGGTGGTGAAACAGTGTTGCCCTGTTTTGCATCAACATGTGGTTAGCAGCTGTTTAGTGGTATGAACTGCAGTCCCAACTTGAGTCTTGTTGCATTACCTGCAGGTCGCCGGTGCTGAGGACACGCCGCATGGTATCGGAGCTGCTGAATTCAAAGAAGTCACCAGAGGACGAGGAAGGGGAGGAAGCAAAAGGGGGTGGATGCAACTGCCATGTCGAATGAGATGGGCAAGAGAAGGCAGCATTACCGTTGAGGGGGTCAAGAAACTGGAGGTGAAATGGTAAGGGGTGTGTGCTGGTGCTCGTGTTGATATTGTATGGAGGAAGGGGAGAGATGTAGGAAGGCGGTGCTGAAGCAGCAACATCGACCGGAGAAAACAGGCCACCATTGGCATGGAAGAAACCGGTGCCGCGAGGAATTTCGGTCGGAGCTGTGTGCAAATCACCAGAGGGGTTCACTGCATGGTGCATGGAGGGGTCACTGTAGGTGGGCGCGGGCGAGGAAGAAGGATTGAACATGGCTTTTGGATATGAATCCCTCTAATGTGTCTGGGGCTAAGTGCAAGTGAAGGGGGTTGGGTATAAGAAGAGAACGCTTGATGTGCATGGTGTACACTATATACCAAAGGTGGTAGGGCGGCTAGGGCCACTACTTTTAACAAGGCAGACATTTCCTAATTGATATGCCAGCTCAGTATGGTCAACAGTGGACATGTTGTGGAAGGATATCAAACTGATGAGCTGGGTGGGAAGTCAAATAGCTCCTACAAAAGCTGGGGCCCTTTCTGTCCGGCGAAGCCACTGGAAATGGGATTCTTTACCTTGGAAGGAAAAGAAGTTCGAAATCTGCCTTCCTCTGATAGAAGATAAAAAGTATGCTGAACATAACACTCCAGAAGACGAACAGGTGTCAGACATGCTGCTAAGGAATATGCTCCAACTATATATTATGCATTAATAAACATGGGGAGATTGATGCCATTGGCCATTCTGCACAAAAATGAAAAAAAACCCTCCAAAATTGCACCTTACTGGCAATATTTGCGCATGTGGGCCAATCACGAGTATGTATAAGTTAGATAATGTTATGAAGAACATACATTACTAGTTTTAAAAAAAATATAACCCTTTCTGAAAAATACAAGAAAATATAACCACATCACAACCACGTTAAGGAACACCTAACGTTTTCTTAAGAAACCCATGAGAAGATCATAGTACTAGAGAAAATATTACAGATGAATGACTAGATTTTGGATTTATACTGGACATGGAAACTAACTTCACTGCAGTTCTGAATTTGGTTTTGGATTTGCCAATAATTACAAATACAGTAACTAGCAGTGGAGTAGAAAAACAAATGTATAGTTCCATCTACAATTGTCAACGAGATCCACTTACGAAGACAACAGGACTAGTAACTAGCATTATGGAGCAGGAATAGAAAGGTATACAAGATAAAACAATCTGTAGCTGGATAACTGATGTGATGCTTGCTGGAACGAAACTCAAGCCCTTCTTTATCAATTTCAAGAGCTTTAATCTTTAGCTAGAGTCTAGAGATTGCCGGGTACCTACCTTATCTTTGATTCTGTACAATGGGTTCCTACTTCTGTAGCAACTAGCAAAGTAGGAAACAGGAACCCACCACCTTGGGAAACAGAAGAACTTTGAGGAAACCTGTGAACCGACTAGGAAAGAGCTGCACAGTTTCGACAACTACAGAGTTTAATTATACAGTAAACTATGCATAAAACTGAAAACAGTGAGTATATAATGGATAGAACAGGGCTAAGCCATATCTGATAACTGCCACCTCACAGCCCATTTTCCATTTTCGAATTAAGTACTAAAAAGTAAATACATCAAAGAACGGACAAGGTAGCATTATTAACTTCATGTGATGTGCCGTCTAGAGCACTGATATGAAACATACCTGATCAAGTCTATCCGAGCCAAGATTCTGACACCATCCTGTCATATGATTCAATGAAACCAACAGTCACTTATCTTTCCTGCTAAGGAAGTAGCAATGACTCAAACTTATGCTAAAATGTTAAGAGGCTAAAGATGCAATACAACAAACAACTGTAGTAAACAGCAACACCACCTTCCATATAAAAGAGAACAGAAGAAAATAGTACAATATTAGTTTTATAGGCAACCTAGCCTTCCTTTTCCTTTTTTGGATGTTAACAGATCATCGTATGCAAACCAACTTTGAATTTGGACATGAACCAAACACAATGAAGTCAACAGACATTTTTGTCTGGTAATTTTCCACTATATTGACACCATGCATTGAAGAAAGACATTGCCAAACGAGGGGAGACCCGCTTCTCCAAGATTGCATATCCTGAAAAGTGATTTCAATGACTGCTGAACAGACCACCAGAGGAAGACAAGGATATTGTGGGCATGAGAAATTCAAAAAACGTTTGTATTTTGTCTGGAATCTGAGTGGTAATAGTTTCCTCCCAACAGCTTTATGAACGATGCCCCGAAGGATTGCCAACTTGACCTCAGTTTGACCATTGAAGGCAAACACAGTTTCTTCCGGTACCAGGACAGTAGTATGATGAACAAATATGACATTATCCTTCCCACCAAATTTAGTTCTGGCAGTAAGGTTAGTGCAGGAGTATATTGAATCATAAAACAAATTTGAGTCAAGTGATGCAGGTCCTATACATTTAAGCCCTAAGGAAAGACACGTATAGCTCCAAATCAACTGGCAACTACAATGAAATCTCTCATGTATTAATACCAAGAAACAAATAGCAGATAACCCAACCATTCTCATCTATGACCATGCTTCGAGCTACCATATTGCTTATGCATCCCAGGACCCATGCAGGAGAAGAGTGATGGCTTCTTCGGCTTCACACCAAACAGGAAAGTTCTAAGGGGAACCACAGCTTTTGTTGACAAGGTTCGAAAGTTCTGTTGAGCGCGGTTGCTTCTTGCTATAGATAGCTCAAGATTCTCCCGGAGTTTCAAGAGCTCCCTCCCAACCTCCACTTGGAGACCTCTTACGTGGTCCAGCCCAGCTTCTAGCTCTTTAGCAACTTTGTTATTCTCTTGTTTCATATTAAGAACCTCTCCTTGGAATTTTGCAGCTTGGATGAGGGTAAAATGATCTTCACCACCTTTATCCAGAATTGTGATCTTTGATATATCCTCTTGTATGCTGCATAGTGAAGAGAACCTGTTCTCCAGCTCTCCTTTTAATAGCACATTCTTTTCCATCCAAACTTGAAGATCTGTATTCAAATCCCGAAATTTCTTTTCTAAAACAGCTGACTCCAGTTTTGCTACCTGATGATTAGTAGGAATTCCATCTGCAACTCCCTGTGCCTGTGCATCGGTCAACTTGATCATCTCGGCTTTTAGCCTGTCAAATGCTGTTTGGAAATGTCGTATTTGATGGTATGATGTGCTAAACCTCAGCCAGAAGTCCATGGTCTGCTCCAACACCTTGTCGATCTCTGCTCTAAATTTTTCCTCCCCAACTGAATACTCAAGTGGTTCTTCACCTTCGCATTGCTTAATATATTCATCTACATCAGCAATCTCTTTGTCTTCAGTTGTAGGAGTGCTGCTTATTTTGGACGTTTCTTCAGACATCTCCCCGCTCTCCGAAACAGAAACATTCATCTTTCTCTGCAAAGAACTTAGCATGCGGCGAAGAGAATGAATCTCCTCGTCTTTCATTGTATTAGAGCTCTTCAGTTCCTTCAGCTCTGACATCGCCTCAGTATGATACTTTTGGTTTTCCTTCTCAATTTCAGAAAGTTGTTGCTCTGTATCTTTGTAGATCTGAAGCACAGATGCATAATCTTCTGATAAAATATTATCCTCGCCTTCAGATAGATTAGCAACAAGCTGTTGCTGCACCACAATATCTTCCGAGCCCTTTTCAGACGAATCAAAAAACTTGCTGTTTTGAGACGCTGGAGAGTTCAATGCTTCTACAAACCCAGCAAGTTCACTGCAAGCTTCAGTCATTTCTTCACGAATATTCTCGGTACCATGTTGTATGGACCTACCAATTTGTAGGACGACTTGTAGCACCACCTCAACTTGCTTCAACCTTTCGGCCAACTTACTGGAATCAACAACCAAAGCTGCCTTCTCCTCCTCCAAGGCATGCAGGCGCTTGTGAAAGTCATCTATCTCAGATTTCATTCTATCGATCTGAGCATTCTGAGACGTAGTAGCAAGCTCCAGGTTGACTACCTTCTCCACAAGTCGATCAACTTTTTCCGCTATGTCTGAAACTGATGCCTCTGGGCGCAATTCAATTAGTTCTTTGATTTTTTGGCATACTTCCTGCAGGTCAAGCTTAGCCTCGTCCTGAACAGAATCGCCACCATCCACAGGTGGCAGTACTTGGGTAAGTCCTGTTTCATGGTGATCGGGCCCGTCATCTTGCGTCTGGGGCTGCCCACACTCATCCTTGAAGGTTTTCAGTTTCTCCTTTGCCTCGTTGAATCTTTGAAATTCAGTCCTCGCCTCTTTAGATGACCTCTTTTGCTGGCCCTGCAAGTTAACCAATGTATGCTCACAAGACATAAGGGCTCGTGAAGCCATCAGTGCTCGGGCTTCATTGTCTTCAATGCCCGAGCTAGTGCTAAAAGTATCTTGCAAGCCGCAAACTTCCTCCTGCAACTCGGCCACCTTCCTTTCAATGTCTAGATACTTGCCCAGTGCACTGTCATAAGTGGTCTTCAAGAACTCCTTCTCGGTCTGCAGCACCAGGATTTGCTTCTGCAGCTTGTCGATCTCTTCCAGTGCCCTGTCCTTATTCATGTGGGAGCCGACTCGTCGGTGTGTCTGGGTCCTCTTTGGAGCCGGGTTCGGGCTCGATCCCCGGCTTGTGACGCGTGAGCCCATTGGCAAACCTTCCAGAGCAGGGAATTTGTAGTTGATGAGATCAATACTTGTAATTGCCTTGGGGACTCCTTCGGCGTCACCCTCTTGCATGGAGAACTGGACATGGTCCGGGAAAACGGTGGCAATGGTGTGGTTGGCCTTGTGCAGCTCGCTAGATATCCGGTCGTACCGGTCAGCCAGTGCTTGGTAGGATCTGAACATCTCCTCGACGTTGCTGATGAGCTCCGGCCGGCTCCTGAAGTAGAGCTCCGCCTTCTTGCCGAACGTGTCGGCATCCGCCCCGATGAGCTTGATCATGAGCTTCACCCTCTCCTCCATCTCTGCACGCACGATGCAGACACAACATTGTCACGGCCACAGTTTTCAGAAATCCGCAACGCGCAATGCGCCACGCCGGGGATGGGGAATGGATGCGTACCGTTGAGGGTGGCGTCGAGCCATTTGGACTGGCTGGTGCGGATGTGGGACGCCCACCACCAGGAGTAGGCGTTGCCCGCCGCGCGCTGCAGCATGGCCGGAGGCCGGAGGGGGTCACGCCGCGCCGGGGCCGCCCGCTTGCTCTCAACCCCCTCCTCCTCCTCCTCCTCCTGCTACTCCGCGTCGCCGGGCGCGCGCCCTCGGTGCCGTGGGTGGCGTGAGCTGCGCCGCGACGAGGAGGGCTGGATGCGGATTGCGCGACGCGGTGTGCGGTGCGGCCGTGCAGCGAAGGCCCTTAGCCGCCGGAAGCCGGAGAAGGAGAGGAGAGGGGAGGTGGGTCGGTGGTGGAGGGTGGCATGGCGAAATAGGACGAGGGGGAGGGGGCGCTGGTTTCGCTCCGGTTGCCGCGGGGGTCGGTGGGCGGGCGCGAGCGACGCGCGCGGCCGGTGGTGGGAGCGGATGGCAGCGCGCGCATGGCGGGGGTGGCGTTTTCCGCCATTCGGGCGGCGGGGGGTGGTCGGTGGTTGGTGGTGGTGCGGTCGGTCGGCTGCCGTGGGGGGAAGGGAAGGGCGGGCGGCCGCGGTTTGCCTCGCCGGGGTGCGGCGGGCGGGCGAGAACGATCCAGGCCCAGAGCACGACCGTGAAACACGGGCCTGGATTCTGGAATTGGCTTGATGGGCAGGCTGATGGGCCGTCGTGAGCTTGTAGCGTTTCTAAGTGCACCTCTAATCCTTCCTCTCTTTTTTATGAAAGCACTTTTTTTAGGATTTTACGAAAGCATTAATTAAGGAGTACTGCTAGCAAAGGTCACTTCCGTCTCTCCCCTGGTTGCGCCAAGTAGCGCACTAATTTTCTTTCCTGTTCTCATAGATTCGTTTATTCAAAATGTTTTATCAAAACCGTTCGTCCAAATCTCGAACCGTTTCCACCGTTGAATTCATCGCGTCGAGATCTTCAAAACTAGATCTTGTGTTGATAGGATTCGACGAACTATTCTTCACTGAAAAAACTACGTCACAAGGATGCTCGAACAATTTAATGAGAAAGAAGAACAAAACCGATAACGAGGATGGCGGTATAGTGGGCATGTGTATGACTCGGGAGGATACCGATGCATCTTGGGTTTTGTAAAGTATCGTGAAGCAAAGGGAACATCACATGATAACCAAAGTTTCACTCAAATACCATTCATGCAACCAAAGGGATCGATATGGACGTCCACGGTTCCGCTATCGGTCATTAAACGAAGGAGTTTCATTCATGTCTATAATTTACTGAACCTACGGGGTCACAAGCTTAAGGTGATCACGATATGCTGAGTGTTAGTAGGGCGGGAGTAATGAGGAATTATTTATGAAATAGCTCCGTTAATATTCAAAATAGTTTCGAGAGGAACCTGAAGCGTTTTGGGATCACCGGAAGAGTTTCGAAGTTTATCGGGCAATACCGGGTATTACTTATAAATAATATGTAGGTGGAGAATGTTTCCGATGCTGTTAAATTAATAATTAAAGGCCCTAGATATTGTTATAAGGCTTTTATATTTAATTTAATATCAACGGGTTTTAAAAGGCCAAGTAGTGAAAGGACTATCAGGCCATGAGGGCCCAATAAAGGAGGCGCCACCCCTTAGCCTTTTTGGAGGCCAAGGGGAGGCCGAATTGGAGTGGGAAACCCCCTCCTTGGCTGGCATAAGGGATGAGGTATCCTTCCCCCATTGTGGCACCCTTTCCTCCAACCAATATATACTAGAGGTTTTTTTTTCATAATTAACACAAAAAGCCTCCTCTAGTTCCTCTAAGTCTAGTTCTAGTTGATCCTAGTTGATTAATTAGAGCTTGACCTAGATCCTCTAATCCACATAATTAGAAGTTCAGTGTGGTTCTAATCTCTTCCCTCTAATTCTCCTGTGACGATTAGTTCTAGACAGCGAAGCGCTGCCGAATCATGAAGACCGTACGCTTGCAACCAAGTAGAGAGGTCGTGCTTTCGGTCTTCTGTTCAAGGGACCGTTCGTGGGTGGTTCGCGGGATCGTTCATCCATGATGTGAGGGACTCCAAGTACAATCTACACAGACTCGTCCACTTCCGCTGCACTCGGAGTCAGTAACGATCATTGATCCAAACCTTATATGCATCTTCATATTGTTCCTAGGTGATTGTAGGGCGGATTTTTTGTTTTCTACTATGTTTCTCAACATCACTAACTAGCCTACTAACACACGTACATTACATGGAAAACAATCGGCTGGATCCTACACAAATGACCAGTGCATCACACATGGACACACAGGGGAGCCAATAGATTTCACAAATTGACATCTGGAACTCGGCTGGTTGAACCGCCTCGCCTAGCCTGTCTGAATCTAAGCCCCTCACCGCCCAAGATTAAACATATTTTTCTGGGGCCTTGATGAAAAAAAATTGTTCTTTTCTATAGGTTAGCTCGCCCAAAAAATGGGCAGCTGGTCCACCATGGATTGGGAGGCTAACATTTGGGACCCATTGCATTGTTATAAAAAACAAGTTCTATCATGAAGAGCCACGTTTTAATAAAAACTCATGCAGAGCCAGCCACTGAAACAAATTTTGCGTATGTTGATTAGATATCAATCCAATGGCTGGCATGCTTCTTCATTCTTCGGTCTGCTTGTCCCTCCCCCCGCCCAAACCAGCATGATTGGACCGCATGGTGCCGCCCACAGCGGCCGGTGACGCTCCCTCGCGCCATGACCCGCTTAACTCTAGCTCGCTCCACACCTCAACCGTCACCTCGCCACCTCGGGATGGAAGTTCCATTTTCTTCCTCCTCGTGTTGTGCGTGGGAATTGAAGAAACGTGACATCTCATGCACCACCGACGATGGCTGCTAGCCATTAGTGCCTCCAATTATGGAGTATGCCGGATGACCACCACGTGTGATCCTACTCGTGGTAGTCTGTGCAGCCGAGAATCATACGAGAAGGTGGCGATAGCTTTTGCCACCGGGAGACCCGCCTTTTGTCTGCCCACCATCGGACGCCCGCTGCCTATCCAACCTCCTTAATGGAACTCGCGGCGACCTAGAATAGGTCGCCACACTCCCATCTATCGCCCCAATCCTCTCTTCGGCACCTCTCATTATCATCTCCAGTCCACCAGTACTCCCTCATCAATGGTGCAACCGGAGGAGCACCCAGTCGTCTTCAATTTTGGAGAGGAGGAGCTGCCCATGGATTCTCTGGCCCCATTGTGGGAAAAGATGGATCTGGCCTTGGAAATGGATGCACGGTTGGATGTGGTGGCAGAGTAATAGATTGGCGGCCCTGCGCCCGCGCCTCTCGCTAGGCCTTCCCGCCGCCACAGACGATGGCCTTCCTTGGACTTCAATGCCACAAAGGCGTATTTCCATGCCACCCACATTCTAACACGATTGTGGTGGTGGTGGAGGATGTGGGGGTGGCGGTGGCCACGACCATGGCATCGGCGGATGGTGCTGATGGGGGTGGCACTGGCCGTGGCCGTGGCTATTAGTATAGTTTTTGGTTCAGCTTTAGCTACCAAATGTAAAGACTTATTTGTATATTTTTTATTTAAGTGTTCTAATTTCATGGTGCGACAAATTTGGAATGAAATTAGCTACTATCTTCATCTAGATAAATAAAATGTCAGGGGACACAAATGTTTTTCTTTCTACCAACAGTTGGGTTCATCTCAAATGGTTGGCGGGCCTTTTCTCTTCATTTTCAATCTCCCGTCTTCCTCTTCCTCCAGCCTCTCAAACCAGCATTGTCTGGACTGCATGCTCCCACCACCCCACGATCAGCGGCTAGGGATGTAAGTGGGTGCATCCGCGATGTCCGCGAAGGTAAAAATAAGCAAACGCAAAATCAGCTGATGCGAAACAAATGTCCTTGCACTAGAAAATAGTAAAAGCGCAAAAAAGTGTTGCCCCCTAATATAATGCTGAATTTGGGACATAGAAAGTTGTCAAGATAGTTATTACTCCACATACCAACCAACTTTTTTTGTTTGGGATAAATGCCCAACCTAAAAAAATTATAGGACAATGCTCAACCCAGACCAGCATTTTCCTCGCCGAGCCCAGCTGCAAATCTTTCAAGAAAAAGGATGAATGTGGGCCTTGATGGAACTTTCAGTCTTAAAGTTGGCATTGCCAATACTTAAATGGGTTATAAATTCATTTTTTTAACAAATGGGATGTATGTCCGCCAAAGATTTGGAGGCTGACATATGGGATGCACTATGTTGAAGCATATGCAAGGCTTTGTCAACTTAGACAACAAAGGGTTATGGCGGCATAACCGTTGGATTGACATCCAACGACCAACACGCTTCTTCAATGTTAGATCTTCTTTTTCCATCCGCCCAAAATAACTCTCGCAGGAATGCTAGATCCTACCTCCAATGGCTGGCAGCACCGTCGGGCACGCCCGGCCGCTCCACCTACCCTAAACCGCTGGTCAAGCCATTCCTCTACTCCCCCACACCTCTTGTTTTTCTTCGATGATGGCAGCCTCACCCCACATCCAAACCAATCAACCCTCTTACTCCCCTCCACCTGGGACTCCACTACTGATTTTCATCGGCTCTAGGTGATTCTCATCTGAGGCCTCGCCATCGTCCATCGCCTTGGTGTGCTCTTCACAGTGTTGTCAAGGTGGTCAACAAATGAGAGACATTGGAAGAGAACTTTACATGGAGAGTATGACAGTACAAACCCACCAAGTCCATGATCGTACACAGACAAGTGTCTCCTTATTAAGCACAAAAAATACTTCCTCCATCTAACAGCTGGGACCCACAAGGTTTAAGCGTATGTATTGCATTAGTTGTCCGCTCCTAGACGTGTACATATATATGTTGGGGAACGTAGTAGAAATTCAAAATTTTCTACGCAACACCAAGATCAATCTATGGAGTAATCTAGCAACGAGGGAAGGAGAGTGCATCTACATACCCTTATAGATCGCTAAGCGGAAGCGTTCAAGTGAACGGGGTTGATGGAGTCATACTCGTCGTGATCCAAATCACCGATGATCCTAGTGCCGAACGGACGGCACCTCCGCGTTCAACACACATGCAGCCCGGTGACGTCTCCCATGCCTTGATCCAGCAAGGAGAGAGGGAGAGGTTGGGGAAGACTCCATCCAGCAGCAGCACGATGGCGTGGTGGTGGTGGAGGAGCGTGGTACTCCAGCAGGGCTTCGCCAAGCACCGCAAGAGACGAGGAGGGAGAGGGGTAGGGCTGCGCCAAGAAGGAGATGTTCTCGTGTGTATGGCAGCCCAAAACCCCACTATATATAGGGGAAAGGGAGGGGCTGCGCCCCCATCTAGGTTTCCACCCCTAGGGGTGGCGGCCAGCCCTAGATCCCATCTAGGGGGGCGGCCAAGGGGGGAGAGAGGGGGGCGCACCACTAGGTGGGCCTTAGGCCCATCTGAGCTTAGGGTTTCCCCCTTTTCCCTTCTCTCTTTGCCTTGGGCCCTGGTGGGGGGCGCACCAGCCCACCTGGGGCTGGTCCCCTCTCACACTTGGCCCACGCAGCCCTCTGGGGCAGGTAGCCCCACCTGGTGGACCCCCGGGACCCTCCCGGTGGTCCCGGTACGTTACCGATAGCACCCGAAACTTTTCCGGTGACCAAAACAGGACTTCCCATATATAAATCTTTACCTCCGGACCATTCCGGAACTCCTCGTGATGTCCGGGATCTCATCCGGGACTCCGAACAACATTCGGTAACCACGTATATCTATTCCCTATAACCCTAGCGTCATCGAACCTTAAGTGTGTAGACCCTACGGGTTCGGGAACCATGCAGACATGACCGAGACACCTCTCCGGCCAATAACCAACAGCGGGATCTGGATACCCATGTTGGCTCCCACATGTTCCACGATGATCTCATCGGATGAACCACGATGTCGAGGATTCAATCAATCCCGTATTCAATTCCCTTTGTCTAGCGGTATTGTACTTGCCCGAGATTCGATCGTCGGTATCCGATACCTTGTTCAATCTCGTTACCGGCAAGTCTCTTTACTCGTTCCGTAACACATCATCTCGTGATCAACTCCTTGGTCACATTGCGCATATGATGATGTCCTACCGAGTGGGCCCAGAGATACCTCTCCGTCACACGGAGTGACAAATCCCAGTCTCGATTCATGCCAACCCAACAGACACTTTCAGAGATACCCATAGTGTACCTTTATAGCCACCCAGTTATGTTGTGACGTTTGGCACACCCAAAGCATTCCTACGGTATCCGAGAGTTGCACAATCTCATGGTCTAAGGAAATGATACTTGACATTAGAAAAGCTTTAGCATACGAACTACACGATCTTTGTGCTAGGTTTAGGATTGGGTCTTATCCATCACATGATTCTCCTAATGACGTGATCCCGTTATCAACGACATCCAATGTCCATGGTCAGGAAACCGTAACCATCAATTGATCAACGAGCTAGTCAACTAGAGGCTTACTAGGGACATGGTGTTGTCTATGCATCCACACATGTATCTGAGTTTCCTATCAATACAATTATAGCATGGATAATAAAGGATTATCATGAACAAGGAAATAACCAATTTATTATTGCCTCTAGGGCATATTTCCAACAGTCTCCCACTTGCACTAGAGTCAATAATCTAGTTCACATCGCCATGTGATTAACATTCTCAGGTCACATCGCCATGTGACCAACATCCAAAGAGTTTACTAGAGTTCAATAATCTAGTTCACATCACTATGTGATTAATACTCAATGAGTTCTGGGTTTGATCATGTTACTTGTGAGAGAGGTTGTAGTCTAGGGTCTGTCACATGCAGATCCGTATGTACTTTGCAAATCTCTATGCTATATTTGGAGCCATTTCAAATAACGGTTCTACTTGGAGCTATTCTAAATTGTTGCTCCATTATACGTATCTGGTATCTCTACTTAGAGCTATCCGGATAGGTGTTAAGCTTGCATCGACGTAACTCTTTACGTCGAACTCTTTATCACCTCCATAACCGAGAAACATATCCTTATTCCTCTAAGGATAATTTTGACCGCTATCTGGTGATCTACTCCTAGATCACCTTTGTACCCTCTTGCCAGACATGTGGCAAGGCACACATCAGGTGCGGTACTCAGCATGGCATACCGTATAGAGCCTATGACAAAAGCATAGGGGACGACCTTCGTCCTTCCTCTTTCTTCTGCCGTGGTCGAGCTTTAATTCTTAACTTCATGCCTTACAACTCAGGCAAGAACTCCTTCTTTGGCTGATCCATCTTGAACACCTTCAAGATCATGTCAAGGTATGTGCTCATTTGAAAGTACCATTAAGCGTTTTTTTTATCTATCCTTATAGATCTTGATGCTCAATGTTCAAGTAGCTTAATCCAGGTTTCCCATTGAAAAACACCTTTCAAATAACCCTATATGCTTTCCAGAAATTCTACATCATTTCGGATCAACAATATATCATCCACATATACTTATCAGAAATGTTGTAGTGCTCCCACTCACTTTATTGTAAATACAAGTTTCTAACAAACTTTGTATAAACCCATAACTTTGATTACTCCATCAAAGTATATATTCCGACTCCAAGATGCTTGCTCTAGTCCATGGAAGGATCGCTGGAGCTAGCATACCTTTTAGCATCCTTAGGATCGACAAAACCTTTCTGATTGTATCACATGCAACCTTTCCTTATGAAAACTGGTAAGGAAACTTGTTTTGACATCCATCTGCTAGATTTCATAAATGCGGCTTATGCTAACATGATTCCGACAGACTTAAGCATCGCTACGAGTGAGAAAATCTCATCGTAGTCAACTGCTTGAACTTGTGAAAAACTCTTCGCCACAAGTTGAGCTTCATAGACGATGACATTACCGTCCACGTCCGTCTTCTTCTTAAAATCCACATGTACCTAACAGCCTTACGACCATCAAGTAGTTCTTCCAAAGTCTACACTTTGTTTTCATACATGGATCCTCTCTCGGATTTTATGGCCTCGAGCCAATTTTCAGAATCCGGGCCCACCATTGCTTCTTCATAGCTCATAGGTTCATCATTGTCCAACAACGTGACCTTTAAGACAGGGTTACCACTTAGAAGTTGTACACACCCTTGTCAACCCATGAGGCTCGATAGTAACTTGATCTGAAGCTCCATGATCATCATCATTAGCTTTCTCTTCAACTGAGGCAGGTGCCACAGAAACATTTTTCCTGTGCTGCGCTACTCTCTGGTTGAAGTAAAGGTTCAACAACCTTATCAAGTTCTATCTTCCTCCCACTCAATTCTTTCGAGAGAAACTTTTCCTCGAGAAAGGACCCGATTCGAGAAACAATCCCTATTGCTTTCGGATCTGAGACAGGAGGTATACCCAACTGTTTTGGGTGTCCTATGAAAATGCATTTATCCGCTTTGGGTTCGAGCTTATCAGCCTGAAACTTTTTCACATAAGCGTCGCAGCCCCAAACTTTTAAGAAATGACAGCTTAGGTTTCTCTAAACCATAGTTCATACGGTGTCATCTCATCAGAATTACGTGGTGCCCTATTTAAAGTGAATGTGGTTGTCTCTAATGCCTAACCCATAAACTATCGTGGTAATTCGATAAGAGACATCATGGTATGCATCATATCCAATAGGGTGCAGTTATGATGTTCGGACACACCATCACACTATGGTGTTCCAGGCTGTATTAGTTGTGAAACAATTTCCTCAATGTCTTAATTCTGTGCCAAACTCGTAATTCAGATATTCATCTCTATGATCATATCATAGATATTTTATCCTCTTGTCACGACGATCTTCAACTTCACCCTGAAATTACTTGAACCTTTCAATAATTCAGACTCGTGATTCATCAAGTAACTATACTCAGCATCTGCTCAAATCATCTGTGAAGTAAGAATATAACGATATCCACTACATGCCTCAGCACTCATTGGACTGCACACATCAAGATGTATTACTTCCAACAAGTTGCTTTCTTGTTCCATCTTACTGAAAATGAGGCCTTTCAGTCATCTTGCTCATGTGGTATGATTTGCATGTCTCAAGTGATTCAAAATCAAGCGAGTCCAAAGATCCATCAACATGGAGCTTCTTCATGCGTTTTATACCATTGTGACTAAAATTGCAGTGCCACAAGTATGTGGTACTATCATTACTATCTTATATCTTTTGGCATGAACATGTGTATCACTACGATCGGGATTCAATAAACCATTCATTTTAGGTGTAAGACCACTGAAGGTATTATTCAAATAAAAAGAGTAACCATTATTCTCCTTAAATGAATAATCGCATTGCGATGAACATAATCTAATCATGCCCATGCTCAACGCAAACACCAAATAACAATTATTTAGGTTTAACACCAACCCCGATGGTAGATGGAGCGTGCGATCTTTGATCACATCAACCTTGGAAACTCTTCCAACACCTATCGTCGTCTCACCTTTGGCTAGTCTCCGTTTATTCTGTAGCCTTTTATTTCGAGTTACTAACACTTAGCAACCGAACCGGTATCTAATACCCTGCTGCTACTAGGAGTACTAGTAAAGTACACATTTAATATAATATATGTCCAATACATACTTCTGTCAACCTTGCCAGCCTTCTCATCTACCAAGTATCTAGGGTGGTTCCGCTTCAGTGACCGTTCCCCTTATTACAGAAGCACTTAGTCTCGGGCTTGGGTTCAACTTTGGGTTTCTTTACTAGAACGGCAACTGATTTGTCGTTTCATGAAGTATCCCTTTCTTGCCTTGCTCTTCTTGAAATTAGTGGTTTTACTAACCATCAACAATTGATGCTCCTATTTGATTTCTACTTTCACGGTGTTGCGAATAGCTCAAGGATCATATCTATCCATGATATGTTATAGTTCATCACGAAGCTCCAGTAGCTTGGTGACAGTGACTTTGGAGAACCATCACTATCTCATCTAGAAGATCAACTCCCACTCGATTCAAGCGATTGTTGTACTCATACAATCTGAGCACATGCTCAACGATTGAGCTTTTCTCCTTAGTTTGTAGGCTTAAGAAACTTGTCAAAGGTCTCATACCTCTTGACGTGGGCACTAGCCTGAAATCCCAATTTCAGTCCTTGGAACATCTCATATGTTCTGCGATGTTTCAAAAACGTCTTTGGTGCCTCAATTCTAAACCATTTAGCATTACGCACTGAACTATCATGTAGTCATCAAAACGTGTATGTCAGATGTTCGCAACATCTACAACTGACGCTTGAGGTTCAGCTCACTGAGCGGTGCATTAAGGACATAATCCTTCTACGCAGCAATGAGGACAATCCTCTGTTTACAGATCCAGTCCGCATAATTGCTACTATCAACTTTCAACTAAATTTTCTCTAGGAACGTATCTAAAACAGTAGAACTAAAGCGTGAGCTACGACATAATTTGCAAAGTCCTTTTGACTATGTTCATGATAATTGAGTTCATCTGATTATTTCATGAACTCCCACTCAGATAGACATCCCTCTAGTCATCTAAGTGATACATGATCCGAATCGACTAGGCTGTGTCCGATCATCACGTGAGACGGACTAGTCATCATCGGTGAACATCTCATGTTGATCGCATCTTCTATACGACTCATGTTCGACCTTTCGGTCCTCCGTGTTCCAAGGCCATGTCTGTACATGCTAGGCTCGTCAAGTTAACCTAAGTGTTCCGCATGTGTTCCGAGGCCATGTCTGTACATGCTAGGCTCGTCAACACCCGTTGTATTCGAACGTAAGAATCTATCACACCCGATCATCACGTGGTGCTTCGAAACAACGAACCTTTGCAACGGTGCATAGTTAGGGAGAACACTTTTCTTGAAATTTTAGTGAGGGATCATCTTATTTAAGCTACCATCGTTCTAAGCAAATAAGATGTAAAAACATGATAAACATCACATGCAATCAAATAGTGACATGATATGGCCATCATCACTTTGCTCCTTTTGATCTCCATCTTCGGGGCTCCATGATCATCATTGTCACCGGCATGACACCATGATCTCCATCATCATGATCTCCATCATCGTGTCTTCATGAAGTTGTCTCGCCAACTATTACTTCTACTACTACAGCTAACGGTTAGCAATAAAGTAAAGTAATTACATGACATTTATGTTGACTCGCGGGTCATAAATAAATTAAGACAACTCCTATGGCTCCTGCCGGTTGTCATACTCATCGACATGCAAGTCGTGATTCCTATTACAAGAACATGATCATCTCATACATCACATATATCATTCATCACATCCTTTGGCCACATCACATCACAAAACACTTGCTGCAAAAACAAGTTAGACGTCCTTTAATTGTTGTTGCAAGTTTTTTACGTGGCTGCTATAGGTTGCTAGCAAGAACGTTTCTTACCTACGCCAAAACCACAACGTGAATTGCCAATTTCTATTTACCCTTCATAAGGACCCTGTTCATCGAATCCGATCTGACTAAAGTGGGAGAGACAGACACCCGCCAGCCACCTTATGCAACTAGTGCATGTCAGTCGGTGGAACCGGTCTCACGTAAGCGTACGTGTAAGGTTGGTCCGGACCGCTTCATCCCACAATGCCGCCGAATCAAGATAAGACTAGTAACGGCAAGTAAATTGACAAAATCGACGCCCACAACTACTTTGTGTTCTACTTGTGCATAGAAACTACGCATAGACCTAGCTCATGATGCCACTGTTGGGGAACGTAGCAGAAATTCAAAATTTTCTACACAACACCAAGATCAATCTATGGAGTAATCTAGCAACGAGGGAAGGAGAGTGCATCTACATACCCTTGTAGATCGCTAAGCGGAAGCGTTCAAGTGAACGGGGTTGATGGAGTCATACGTCGTGATCCAAATCACCGATGATCCTAGTGCCGAACGGACGGCACCTCCGTGTTCAACACACATGCAGCCCGGTGACGTCTCCCATGCCTTGATCCAGCAAGGAGAGAGGGAGAGGTTGGGAAAGACTCCGTCCAGCAGCAGCACGATAGCGTGGTGGTGGTGGAGGAGCGTGGTACTCCAGCAGGGCTTCGCCAAGCACCGCAAGAATCGAGGAGGGAGAGGGGTAGGGCTGCGCCAAGAAGGAGATGTTCTCGTGTGTATGGCAGCCCAAAACCCCACTATATAGGGGAAAGGGAGGGGCTGCGCCCCCACCTAGGTTTCCACCCCTAGGGGTGGCGGCTAGCCCTAGATCCCATCTAGGGGGCGGCCAAGGGGGGAGAGAGGGGGGGCGCACCACTAGGTGGCCTTAGGCCCATCTGAGCCTAGGGTTTCCCCCTTTTCCCTTCTCTCTTTGCCTTGGGCCCTGGTGGGGGGGTGCACCAGCCCACCTGGGGCTGGTCCCCTCTCACACTTGGCCCACGCAGCCCTCTGGGGCAGGTAGCCCCACCTGGTGGACCCCCGGGACCCTCCCGGTGGTCCCGGTACGTTACCGATAGCACCCGAAACTTTTCCGGTGACCAAAACAGGACTTCCCATATATAAATCTTTACCTCCGGACCATTCCGGAACTCCTCGTGATGTCCGGGATCTCATCCGGGACTCCGAACAACATTCGGTAACCACGTATATCTATTCCCTGTAACCCTAGCGTCATCGAACCTTAAGTGTGTAGACCCTACGGGTTCGGGAACCATGCAGACATGACCGAGACACCTCTCCGGCCAATAACCAACAGCGGGATCTGGATACCCATGTTGGCTCCCACATGTTCCACGATGATCTCATCGGATGAACCATGATGTCGAGGATTCAATCAATCCCGTATTCAATTCCCTTTGTCTAGGGTATTGTACTTGCCCGAGATTCGATCGTCGGTATCCGATACCTTGTTCAATCTCGTTACCGGCAAGTCTCTTTACTCGTTCCGCAACACATCATCCCGTGATCAACTCCTTGGTCACATTGCGCATATGATGATGTCCTACCGAGTGGGCCCAGAGATACCTCTCTGTCACACGGAGTGACAAATCCCAGTCTCGATTCGTGCCAACCCAATAGACACTTTCGGAGATACCCGTAGTGTACCTTTATAGCCACCCAGTTACATTGTGACGTTTGGCACACCCAAAGCATTCCTACGGTATCCGGGAGTTGCACAATCTCATGGTCTAAGGAAATGATACTTGACATTAGAAAAGCTTTAGCATACGAACTGCACGATCTTTGTGCTAGGCTTAGGATTGGGTCTTGTGTTGGGGAACGTAGTAATTTCAAAAAAAATCCTACGCACACGCAAGATCATGGTGATGCATAGCAACGAGAGGGAAGAGTGTGATCTACGTACCCTTGTAGACCGACAGCGGAAGCGTTAGCACAACACGGTTGATGTAGTCGTATGTCTTCACGGCCCGACCGATCAAGCACCGAAACTACGGCACCTCCGAGTTCTAGCACACGTTCAGCTCGATGACGATCCCCGGACTCCGATCCAGCAAAGTGTCGGGGAAGAGTTCCGTCAGCACGACAGCGTGGTGACGATCTTGATGTACTACCATCGCAGGGCTTCGCCTAAGCACTGCTACAATATTATCGAGGATTATGGTGGAAGGGGGCACTGCACAAGGCTAAGAATATGATCACGTGGATCAACTTGTGTGTCTAGGGGTGCCCCCTGCCCCCGTATATAAAGGATCAAGGGGAGGAGGAGGCCGGCCCTAGGAGGGGGCGCGCCAAGTGTGGAGTCCTACTAGGACTCCCTAGTCCTAGTAGGATTCCACCTCCCATATGGAATAGGAAAAGAGGAAGGGAAAAGGAGAAGGAAGGAAGGGGGCGCCCCCCCTTCCCTAGTCCAATTCAGACCAGACCAAGGGGAGGGGTGCGGCCACCCTTGAGGCCCTTTTTTCTTCTTTCCCGTACGGCCCAATAAGGCCCAATATGTATTCCCGTAACTCTCCGGTACTCCAAAAAATACCCGAATCACTCGGAACCTTTCCGATGTCCGAATATAGTCGTCCAATATATCGATCTTTACGTCTCGACCATTTCGAGACTCCTCATCATGTCCCCTCATCCGGGACTCCGAACTCCTTCGGTACATCAAAACTCATAAACTCATAATATAACTGTCATTGAAACCTTAAGCGTGCGGACCCTACGGGTTCGAGAACAATGTAGACATGACCGAGACACGTCTCCAGTCAATAACCAATTGCGGAACCTGGATGCTCATATTGGCTCCCACATATTCTACGAAGATCTTTATCGGTCAGACCGCATAACAACATACGTTGTTCCCTTTGTCATCGGTATGTTACTTGCCCGAGATTCGATCGTCGGTATCTTAATACCTAGTTCAATCTCGTTACTGGCAAGTCTCTTTACTCGTTCCGTAATACATCATCTCACAACTAACTCATTAGTTGCAATGCTTGCAAGGCTTATGTGATGTGCATTACCGAGAGGGCCCAGAGATACCTCTCCGACAATCGGAGTGAGAAGTCCTAATCTCGAAATACGCCAACCCAACATGTACCTTTGGAGACACCTGTAGAGCTCCTTTATAATCACCCAGTTACGTTATGACGTTTGGTAGCACACAAAGTGTTCCTCCGGCAAACGGGAGTTGCATAATCTCATAGTCATAGGAACATGTATAAGTCATGAAGAAAGCAATAGCAACATACTAAACGATCGGGTGCTAAGCTAATGGAATGGGTCATGTCAATCACACCATTCTCCTAATGATGTGATCCCGTTAATCAAATAACAACTCTTTTGTTTATGGTTAGGAAACATAACCATCTTCGATTAACGAGCTAGTCAAGTAGAGGCATACTAGTGACACTCTGTTTGTCTATGTATTCACACATGTATTATGTTTCCGGTTAATACAATTCTAGTATGAATAATAAACATTTATCATGATATAAGGAAATAAATAATAACTTTATTATTGCCTCTAGGGCATATTTCCTTCATCTTGTCCATCACATGATTCTCCTAATGATGTGATCCCGTTATCAACGACATCCAATGTCCATGGTCAGGAAACCGTAACCGTCAATTGATCAACGAGCTAGTCAACTAGAGGCTTACTGGGGACATGGTGTTGTCTATGTATCCACACATGTATCTGAGTTTCCTATCAATACAATTATAGCATGGATAATAAATGATTATCATGAACAAGGAAATAACCAATTTATTATTGCCTCTAGGGCATATTTCCAACAATATACTAGTCTCCAATGATGAGTTGTAGCCGAGGAAGGACCTGTAAATTCTCGCTCTCACTTCTACCATCTTTTTTTACGTCATGGAAGACCAAAACAATGCCATTCAGGCGCATCGCCGGCCCGCCCGGGACAAAAATCCTACTTTCATCATAATTTATTATCATAGAGTACGAGCCCTACACATTCATGATAATACGTGTTTTTGTCATGTTCAGGACAAAATGCCATGATTGTGTCTTTTTCTTGTAGTGATGGGATGAATTCAATCGGGTGGTACTTCTTGTGTACCCGCTCTCGAACTCCAGGGTAAAAACCCTAGATCTGACCCTAATTGGTGATACCTGGCGATTTTAGCATTCTTTGTGTTGTTACCTTGATGAAGGCATTGCTCGGAGTTTGCTCAGATTTGATTCAGGGTGAAAACTCGGGATTTGACCTTAGTGGTTGGATCCGACAACGGTGGCACTTCCACGTCATTCCCTTCTTGGAGGCATCCTTTTTGTAGAATCTTTCTCATAGTCCTTGTGTTGCCAACAAATGTTTGGCACTGTTGGTCACCGTTGTATGTCGTCGGTCATTGTTGGTTTTTTCATTTCTCCCTCCGCCTAGGCATAGCTTTTATCTTCTATGACTCTGCTCTTTGTCTGTGTGATCGTGTGTGTGTGTGTGTGTGTTGGTTGTTTGCATCTTGTTTATTCAGAGGCCGGATGTGTACTCATTATGATCTCCCTCGATGCTACATCGTGAGTCAATAAAAGCACCCTATATGAAAAGAATGTATTCGACAAGTTCAATTCCAAATTAAGATAAAGTCAAATCAGCAATTGTTCATAAACCGCCTATTCACCCCCCCCCCCCTCTCTAGGAAACATATAGGTCCCTTCATGTAGCAAACTGACATTGGTATAAAAAGGAAATTTTTGGGGTGCTTCAACATACCTTAAGAGAATGTGTGCTTGGAGTAATATCAGAGTTGTCAAAATGAAATTAAACTTTTAAAATCTTTGACATGGCTATAATTTCACTTATGTTCATCATGTTTCATCCAGACCATGGCAACCATAACATATTCAAGGAGTATGTTCACTTCTATTCACAGGGAACTCAAAGTTTCATTTGTTGAAAGATATAGATTTTTTAAAAGGAGGTTCAAACCCCCGTCCTCTACATCATCCTGATGCACACAACCATCTTTATTGAAATTGATGCAAGGCAACAAGGCCAAATACATCAAAAGGTAGGGTACATGACTTGGGCAGCTACAACCGAACCATTACAAGATGTTTTATTGAAATATATGGATAACGATAACTAGAAACGATTTACAGCTTCAGTCAGATGTACAACTAAGGTGTGTACAACTAACAACCATTTATTGAATTCTTCTTCTTGTTCCTTTGACAGAATGATTTGATCCTTTCAAGACCATCTTGAAGAGAAGATGGAACGCAAGCAAAAGTAATGCGGACCCAATTTTCCATTCCCAAAACACTCCCTGCATTTGAGAGAAAACATTTACAAGTTTTTTTAGAGTTAAACGTATATAAGTTTTGTTTCTGAGAATTGTGGAAGTATATAAGTTGGACTGCAAAAACATCTCAAAATTATTAACAATCATTTGGAACATGTGCTTGATATTTTTTGTGAGCATCACAAACATGTAAACAGAAAAAAAAGACACTGGTCATGAAAGCAAGGACACGTACATGTTATGTTAGTCTTCGCATAAAAACAAAGAATATTCTAATGTGGTTATACATTTTCTGATAATGATATGCTAATCATTTATATGTGTAGTCATCTAAACTGATAAGAACTTCATATCCAATCAAACGACATAATAGAACATGATTCACATTTAAGAAGCATATATCAGTCAAACATAATCTTATGTTCGTACAAAACATATACTACTGTTTATTATAACAAAAAAGTTACGACCATTCCATATAGTTTTTAGAAAAATGACCATATGCATTCCTACCTGGACATAAAATTACTGATTCTTCCTTTGCGAGCTTGCAACAAAAATCAATGTCATCATGGATCGCCTCCAAAAGATGTAAGTTTAGTTTCACCTGTTTACATGGAAATTAATACATGGTTATGGATCGGAACATTGATGGAGACACATTGCGGTCCCAAATTAATACATGGAAATTCTTAACGCCTTGAAGGTGTTGTAGCCTCCAAAACATAATTATATTTTCACTTGATTATTTTGGACGCATTGCGGTCCCAAATTAGTCCTGAAAAAATAAGTCTATGCTTAGCTTACCATTACAAACATCGATCCTTCTGGCTTGTGAGGACATGTAATGTATTTATTTTCCTTTATTTCTCTATAACATATCTCTGATGATTCCTTTAGTAGACCAATAATCCTCTTAAAGAAATCTTCTTTTGTGTTCTCAAGAATTTGAGGAAGAGCAGCCTAAACAATTTGATAGTGCAACAATCCATAATCAAGTTGTGTCAATCATAAGAGAACAATAGTATCAAGGATATCAAAACATGAAGATGCAAGAGAAGGTGTTGTAGCCTTGTAGGTAAATAAGTTCTTAACAAAATGGCATACTCACAGTACAAAAATGTATATATTATAAAAGAAGTTTTAGTATATTGCATATTTGACCGAAAAGAATATGTCATGCTCATAATATGATGTATATTTTCTAAGAACAGTATATAGTTCTATTCAATAGTTAGTTGCTGCTTTATGTTTATTTATTTTATGAAAATCGAAGCAAATAAAGGTGAATAACTACAAATGTGTGTATCTTTCTAACATCATGCTGGACTTCGACTTTCAAACTTACTCAGGGACAGGAGCAAAATAGGACTAGGTACCAAAGACTAACCTGGACGAAGGTTGCTGGGTCCGTTGAGACGTTAAGGTAATTCGTAATAGATGTAGAGATCTACCCAGAAAAAATGTCAGTACAAACTTAGCAAAATGCTAATCCTCACAGTATATATAGGATACGAAAAGAATGACAGGGAGTTAATTACCCTAGTTTCCTCTAAAATCTTTGTGGGGTCGTACACCGCCACCCATCCAAGTCGCCATCCGGGCACTATCCATGACTTGGACAGAGATCCGATGGACAAGACAGGGGCAATGTGCCCGAAGACGCCCATGGGGATAAATGGGGCGCTGCCCAGAACCAGCTTGCCGTACACCTCATCAGCAATCACCAATATTCCGAGCTTTCTCGCCACCTCCGCGACCTAATCAAGCAACATCAGCAAACGATTAGCAGATGCAATCCATATATGTTCAAACAAACCGGTCGATCAGCAAGGCAAAGCATGGATGCAAAACCTTGGCCAAATGGTCGTAGGAGTAAACGCTGCCGCACGGATTGTTTGGGTTTATGATGAGCATCGCGGTTGTGTTCTTGTCGGCGATGGACTCCAGCGAGTCGATGTCGATCTCCCACCCCTTCTCGGGGATAAGGTCGAAATGCCGAACCTCCAGCTTGTTGAACGCCGCGCGCGCCTCGTAGTTCGGGTAGCCTGGCCTGGGGAGCAGGATGTTGGCGCCGGCAGTTTGGGCCAGGACCGGGATTATGACCTCGATCGCTTGAGTTCCACCGGCGGTGAGGAAGATGTCGTCGGCCGATAGCTTGTAGGGCACGCCCTGTGACAAGTGCTCTGCTACAGCTCTGTTTGTTTTCATATAAGGTACGTACAGTAAAAGGTTAAGTTTTCGAACGCACAGGGAAGAACATTCGTGGACACCAACGTAAGAGCATCTGCAACAGGCGCCGAACCCGCCGCGGGAAAAAACAGTTATAGCGCGCGCCCATCGTCTGGTTTGACGCGGCGCGCAGCGCTGGCTCCAGCAGCTGCGCTAAAATGCAGCGCGCGCGCCGCTCCAGCAGCGCGTAAAAATGCAGCGCGCGCGACACATATGGATGGGGGGGAGTGAAAGGTGCGAGCGAGCCCGCGAGAGTTCAGCGCGCGAAAGCGGGCGCAGCAAATATGCGGCGCGCGATTACGTTTCGGCCCACGTGCTGGACTACGTATGCCGCGCGCGTTGTTTTCGCACACCCCCTAGAGCAACTATTCCGCGCGCGCGCTAAAATGAAGGATTTTGCGGCGCGGCGCTAGTTTGGCGCGCCTGTTGGAGATGCTCTAAAGCGGCATATGGGCATCCGCATGCAGCTTTTACACGCGAGCGGAGAAACTGAAAATGAAACCGTGTGTGTAAATGTTACCTTCGTGCGGCGGGCAGGCCGACGCCGGCGGCGTAGCAGCTGAACTGCCCGGTGCGCAGCGCGGCGGCGACGGCGTCCTCGGCCTCGACGGCCGTGCGGAAGGCCGGGAACACGGACGGGTCCCCGTGGGCCAGCGGCAGCACGGGCCTTGGCCCGCTCTCCTCCACGCTCGCGCTGATCTTGTACCGTATCGCCCGGATGCTGTTCTTGGCCCCCGTCCTCGCCAGGATGCCGTCCTTGCCCCCCGCGAAATTCCAATCCGCCGCCGCCGCGGCATGGCCGTTGCTCTTGCCGTTCGCGGCGGCGTGCCCGTTGCTCTTGCCGTTGGCGGCGGCGGCCTCACCGTGGCCGTTGCTCTGGCGTACCGTGGCCATGAGGAAACGAGGAGGAGGAGTGCTGAGTGGTAGGGAACAAGGTGTCAAGGTAGTCAACCAAGGGATGGATTGAACAGCGGTGCTTGACTGTCCTATATAGCCGTTGGTCCGTCCGATCGCCTGCGCATTCGGGGCCGGCGGCAAGAAGCACGCATGCAGGCACGCTGCCGGTTGACGGGCGTGGCCGTCGCGACCTGTCACCATTATCCCGTCATATTTTTGGGTGCTCCGTCTTTGTTTTATGTACGGAATGCAGGTCCAGCGCCAAGGAGTACACTACTGGCTACACTCTTTGAGAAAGGGAAAAGGACCTGGACGCATGAACCATGCTTCTCGACTCCACCCGGTGCCGTGCAGGTGGCAAGCTGATTGGTTCAATGTCACCCACTCAATTCCACTCAAAGTATATATAGCCGAGCCCTCCGGCTCCACAGCGGTTTTTGGAAGTGCAGGCAAATCACCGTACCAAAAAAAATGTACGGCTAATCCAGAAATGGTATCTCTGCACCTAATTCAGAATGCCGGTGAGGGAGGGGCGATGACAGCGGCGTGCCTTCGGCTCACTTTAGTGCTTGTCGTCATCGCTAGGTGGTCTACGGGCTTCGATATTTTCTTTTTTTAATGTTCGTTGTACTACCATGATTGAAATGAATAGATCGAAATCTTTCTCGCAAAAAATTTATAATGCTATATCTTTCTTTCGGTGCTTGAAGAAAAAACTCTAGCACTTTCCTTGGTTGATCGTGTGATAATTATAGTTCTTTTTTTCTTTTTGACAGATAGATACAACAGAAGTTTGCCGGTGCTCTTCATTTTTTAACATGGTAGTGGCTGGCAAAAATTGCAATTCCTTCGTTTAGTAGTCAGGAGTGCTGATATTAGACAACCCTTTATTTGGGGCTTGTCTTGCTGTGTCCCCGGCATGATTCTATGACTTTTTATACTTGACTTTGTGACTTTGGATGCTTGGTGGTATGCTTTATAATATAAAGCGGGGGGAAACCCTTTTTCTTATATTAGACCACCCTATCGCATGAAAGCTCTGCCCTGTTTGAATTTGTGTTCTTTTAACGATGCTGTGTGTACGTACGATAGTTTTCCTATGATTTCGGTCCGAAACATCAAATCAAATCATTTCATACTTTTGCGGCAAAGTGCATGACACCATTAGATCACTCATCGTACTGAAATCGTACAAGGAGAGCGCCTCCCCAGCACCTTAAGCACCAGAGAGAGTAGCCAGAGGTGATCGACCCAACAAAGGAGGTGATCGCTTGTTCAGGGAGTCGCTGGTTTACCCGGTTGGTGGCTGCGGTTGAGCAGTCACCTGTTAACCGTTGACCGTTGACTTCTCAAGAAAATCATTTTTAAAACAAAATAGAAAAAGTTTGTCGAATTTGAAAAATGTTCATGGATTTGAAAAAAGATTGTGGATTTTGATAAAAACTCACTGGTTTGAAAAGGTTGATCGATTTTGAAGGGGAATGATCATGAAATTGAAAATGTTCATGGATTTTAAAAAAAGTTCTCGGATTTGAAAAAAGTCATCGATTTTGGAAAAAGAATTCACAAATTTGAAAAAAACACAGATTTGGTAAAAATAAGTCGTGGATATGAAAAAAATCACGAACTTGAAGAAAAGTTCACGGTTTAAAAAAATTGAAGAAAGTTTTGAATTTGAAAAAATTCCACGCATTTTGAAAAAGAAAAATAAAACCCAAAAAGAAAAAAAATAAGTTGAATAACCTATCCAATAAAAAAGTGGTCATAAGCTTCTAGAAGCTTTCGAAAATCAGCTGGAAGTTTCTAGAAACTTGATAAAACTAGCTGGTCTCTTCCAAAAAAAGAAACTCGTTTAGGACCGTGCGGTCAAAAGAAGGAAATAAAAGTATAATGGGCTGGCCCAAGTGGAGGAGGGGTGTGCACCAGACTGAAAAATAACTTATAACTAGGAGACCTCCTAATAAAAAAGCGCTAGCTAGGAGAACCAGCGCCCACGCGCTCACATTCTCTGGGCCGGCCCAACATCATGGCGGCGTGGTTGCTCGCTCCAGGGCGCACCATGGTTGGCCAGTCAACCGTTGACTCCTGAAAAAAGGAAAAGGTTTGTGAACTCAAGAAACTTCATGGATTTGAAAAAGTTAGCTAAATCAAAAAAATCATGAATTTCACAAAAAGTTTCAAAAAATAGGTTCACGAATTCAAAAAAAGTTCATAGTAATTGTGAAAAGAATCCTGGATTTTGAAAAAAATACATTGATTTTGTAAAAAATGTTCACGAAACGAAAGAGGTTCGCTGGTTTTCTGTAAAATTCATGAATTCGAAAAATGAAGGATTTAAATAAAAGCTCACGATTCTAAAAAACTTCATGAATTTTAGAAAAGGAAAAGAAACTAAAAAAATAAACAGAAATAATCGGCCAAACAAAACCGAAATAAGAAAAGCAAACAGGAAAACCAATGCGTTTTTTAGCATTACATTTGGAGAAGAAAAATAAGCACAACAGGTAAGGTGTGACACTTGGTTACCGCGGTTTGAACTAAAAACAAAAGGTGTGGAGTTTGAATCACGTCACACACCCATTTTTTGAAGGTTAATAGAAAAGAAAAGAAAAGTAAATGGGTCAGGGCCCAAGGCGGAGGGGTGTGTGCGCCGGTTGGCGAAATAGCCTATTACCGACGCTTAAGGCATGGAGTAGGATCGGTGTGTAACTATTCCTCTATATAGATGGGCCTCTTCAGTCTTCGTTGTTATTTGTGTTTGTCGCGCGTGAAGAAGTGTGGAGTCAAGAAGCATATCTCCACACTCCGGCCCTCTTTCCTTGCTCTTGAATCCCTGGTTGGGCGGTTCAAATCCAACGTGGCAAGTTCTTTTCACGAGGCAGGATGGCACGACCACGCAAATAGCAGCCGGCAGGGAGGACTATGTGAAGGGAAGGAAATTTTAGGCCATCTCTCGATCTCTGATTTTTTAGGCATCTTCGCAACGATATTGGTGTTCTCATGAGCTCGTGACTTTGAGTTTTGATTTCCACCCACTATTTTTCTTTACTAAAATCTTGTAGTTAATTTTATTCTTTTCATCTATTAGGCATCTACTATTGCAAGATCAAAGTGGCAAGTCATGTCTTCATCTAGAAAACATGAATATGGTTACCAAAAGCGTTTGAAGAAACTAAAAATATAGGATTTAACTCGGTCCCAGAAAGGAGATATGGATAAGTTTGTTACAAAAAAACCACAAAGTGTCCTCCAATAATAAGTCACTTGATCAAGAGCATGCATGTGATAATAATGTTGACATTGATCCTAACCCTAGAGATGGCTAGAGAGAGATAGAAAATGATGTTGAGGATGAACAAAATTGCGATGACATTGGGGCTAGTAATATTGATGGTAACTTGAATACTTCACCTAATGTGGATGTTGGTGAGTGCATCTTGACATATTTGATCCAAGACATTGGGATTCCCTTGATTCTAATCAAATTATTATTTTCAGCACAAAAGGGCCCTCAAAAGGACACACCATTTAAGAAAGGTCATACAGATAAATACAAAGGGAGGTTTTCTGCACTATTCTACACTAGAATTATATTCAAATGGAGACTTGCTTCGGTTCTAAATTATTTGCAAAAGGGAATCGAAAAGGTATTTTGGCAAATGAGGGGTATATGGATTGGACATATCTTGGCACTAGACTTAAAGAGCACGAGACAAGTGCAGGCCATGTTTTGAATCTGACCACTTGGTATGAGTTGCGTACTAGATTGCAAGAGCATGAAACTATTGATAAAGCCGCTCAGCGGCAACTTAAGAGTGAAAAGGAGCACTAGAGAAAAGTTTTGTTGAGAATCGTTTGCATTGTTGTATTGTAAAGTTCTTACCGAGCATAATCTAGCCTTTTGTGGTACTAATAGCAAATTGTATGAAGATAGCAATGAAAATTTCTTGGGTTTGGTTGAGAGTTAGCTGAATTTGACCCACTTATCCAAGAGCATGTTCGAAATGATGAAATGCATGCTCACTATCTTGATTTTAAGATTCAGAATGAGTTGATACACTTGCTTGCTTCTGCTATTCGGTCTAAGATTGTTAAGATAATAAAGAGTGCAAAGTATTTCTTTGTCATACTTGATTGTACCCCTGATGCAAGCCATCAAGAATCCTATGTAGGATTTTTAGATGTAAATGATACGACTGGGCAAGGAATGTTTGAAGTGCTAGAAAATGAACTAGAACTTCTTGACATTGATATTTTTTTAGAAAAGGAGGATGACCCCCAGCCTCTGCATCTGGGAGATGCATGAGGCCATTTTATTGATTATTCTCGAGGACCTTACAAAGTAGTACAACAATATGCCTGAATCCACCATCTTGGCAACATCTGCCGCTACTCCAATCCATATGATGAAGGGGTGCAAGCTGGGCCAAATACCCAGACCTCTCACCTAAGCCTAACATCTAAAGCCGGAGGCCCCGACCGAGCCACATACCGAGTCTAGGGCACAAACCAGTCTGACGAACTCACATGTGTCGTGATACGTCTCCAACGTTATCTATAATTTTTGATTGCTCCATGCTCTATTATCTACTGTTTTGTACTATATTGGGCTTTATTTTCCACTTTTATATTATTTTTGGGACTAACCTATTAACCGGAGGCCCAGCCCAGAATTGCTGTTTTTTTGCCTATTTCAGTGTTTCGGATAAACGAAATATCAAACGGAGTCCAAACAGAATAAAATCTTCGGGAACATGATTTTCTCACCGAACGTGATCCAGGAGACTTGGACCCTGCTCCAAGGAACAAAAGAGGCGGTCACGAGGGTGGGGGGCGCGCCCCTACCCTGCTCCAAGGAACAAAAGAGGCGGTCACGAGGGTGGGGGGCGCGCCCCCTGCCTCATGGGCCCCTCGTTGCTCCTCCGGCGTACTTCTTCCTCCTATATATACACACGTACCCCCAAACGATCAGAACAGGAGCCAAAAACCTAATCCCACCGCCGCAACTTTCTGTATCCACGAGATCCCATCTTGGGGCCTGTTTCGGAGCTCCGCCGGAAGAGGGCCGTCATCACGGAGGGCTTCTACATCATCCTAGCCCCTCCGATGAAGTGTGAGTAGTTTACCTCAGACCTTCGGGTCCATAGTTAGTAGCTAGATGGCTTCTTCTCTCTCTTTGAATCTCAATACAAAGTTCTCCCCCTATCTTGTGGAGATCTATTTGATGTAATCTTCTTTTTGCGGTGTGTTTGTTGAGACCGATGAATTGTGGGTTTATGATCAAGTCTATCTATGAATAATATTTGAATCTTCTCTGAATTCTTTTATATATGATTGGTTATCTTTGCAAGTCTCTTCGAATTATCCGTTTGGTTTGGCCAACTAGATTGGTAGTTCTTGCCATGGGAGAAGTGCTTAGCTTTGGGTTTGATCTTGCGGTGTCCTTACCCAGTGACAGAAGGGGCAGCAAGACACGTATTGTATCGTTGCCATCGAGGATAACAAGATGGGATTTATTTCATATTGCATGAATTTATCTCTCTACATCATGTCATCTTGCTTAAGGCGTTACTCTGTTTTTAACTTAATACTCTAGATGCATGCTGGATAGCGGTCGATGAGTGGAGTAATAGTAGTAGATGCAGAATCGTTTCAATCTACTTGTCACGGATGTGATGCCTATATACAGATCATGCCTAGATATTCTCATAACTATGCTCAATTCTGTCAATTGCTCAACAGTAATTTGTTCACCCACCGTAGAATACTTATGCTCTTGAGAGAAGACACTAGTGAAACCTATGGCCCCCGGGTCTATTCTCATCATATCAATCTCCATCACTTTAATCTTGTTTTGCTTTTTTACTTTACCTTTACTTTTTACTTTGCATCTTTATACCAAAAATACCAAAAATATTATATCTATCAGATCTTTCTCTCGTAAGTGACCGTGAAGGGCTTGAAAACCCCTAATCGCGTTGGTTGCCAGTAGCTATCGCTTTGTGCAGGTACGAGGGACTTGAGCGTGGGCTCCTACTGGATTGATACCTTGGTTCTCAAAAACTGAGGGAAATACTTACGCTACTATGCTGCATCATCCCTTCCTCTTTGGGGAAAACCAACGCAAGCTCAAGACGTAGCAAGAAGGATTTCTGGCGCCGTTGCCGGGGACTCTACGCAAAAACTCAACATACCAAGTACCCATCACAATCCCTATCTCTCGCATTACATTATTTGCCATTTGCCTCTCATTTTCCTCTCCCCCCAATTCACCCTTGCCGTTTTATTCGCCCTCTCTCTCTCTATCCTCCCTCTTTATTTGCCTCTTTTTGCCCGCTTGCTTTTTGTTTGCTCGTGTGTTTGATTGCTGGTTTGTCGCGATGGCTCAACCAAGATTTGGTGATCTTCACCTTAAAAGGTTAGAGGAGATCGAAACCAACGTCAGGAAGTTTATGGTTTTGCAATTTGAGCATAATAATTTGTTTAGAAACGAGCTTAAGGAACAAAAAAAATTTATGAGTTATATGAATAAAGAGCTAGATGATATGTCTAAAGAATTTGATGGTATAAGATCCCAAATTGCTCGTTTAGAAAAGATGACTGCTGAAATTTCGGATATGCAAGCCACCTTAGTTAATAAGATGGCTGCTAAACCAGATACCTATGAAAATTAAGTGATCTAAAAGTTATTGATGTGTCTCCTATTAAATCTTTATTTTGCAATATGAATCTTGATGAAACTGAATATGATCTTCCTTTACCTAGAAGGCATTCTAGAAATTCAGAGTATTTAGATCTTAATGATGAAATTGATGAAAGTGGGATTGAAAGAAATAAAAATCTAGATGTTGCTAAACCCACTATATTGGATTTCAAGGAATTTAATTATGAAAGATGCTATTTAATTGATTGTATTTCCTTGTTGCAATCCGTGCTAAATTCTCCACATGCTTATAGTCAAAATAAAGCCTTCACCGAACATATTGTTGATGCCTTGATGCGATCTTATGAAGAAAAACTTGAGTTGAAAGTTTCTATCCCTAGAAAACTCTATGATGAGTGGGAACCAACTATTTAAATTAAAATTAAAGATCATGAGTTTTATGCTTTGTGTGATTTGGGTGCTAGTGTCTCTACTATTCCCAAGACTTTGTGTGATTTACTAGATTTCCGTAATTTTGATGATTGCTCTCTAAACTTGCATCTTGCGGATTCCACTATTAAGAAACCTATGGGAAGGATTAATGATGTTCTTATTGTTGCAAATAGGAATTATGTGCCCGTAGATTTCATTGTTCTTGATATAGATTGCAATCCTTCTTGCCCTATTATTCTTGGTAGACCTTTCCTTAGAACGGTTGGTGCGATTATTGATATGAAGGAAGGGAATATTAGATTTCAATTTCCATTAAAAAAGGGCATGGAACACTTTCCTAGAAAGAAAATAAAATTACCATATGAAACTATCATGAGAGCCACTTATGGATTGCCTACCAAAGATGGCAATACTTAGATCTATCCTCGCTTTTATGCCTAGCTAGGGGCGTTAAACGATAGCGCTTGTTGGGAGGCAACCCAATTTTATTTTTATTCCTTGCCTTTTGCTCCTGTTTAGTAATAAATAAATTATTTAGCCTCTGTTTTGGTTGTGTTTTTTGTGTTTAATTAGTGTTTGTGCCAAGTAGAACCGTTGGGAAGACTTGGGGAAAGTCTTGTTGAACTTGCTGTAAAAAACAGAAACTTTAGCGCTCACGAGAACTGCTGTAATTTTTATTTGAAGAGTGATATTTAGTTAATTCTTTTTGCAGATGATTAATAGATAAATTCCTCACGTCCAGAAATTTATTTTAGAATTTTTGGGGTTCCAGATCTTGCTCTAGCTACAGATTACTACAGACTGTTCTGTTTTTGACAGATTCTGTTTTTCGTGTGTTGTTTGCTTATTTTGATGAATCTATGGCTAGTAAAATAGTTTATAATCCATAGAGAAGTTGGAATACAGTAGGTTTAACACCAATATAAATAAAGAATGAGTTCATTACAGTACCTTGAAGTGGTCTTTTGTTTTCTTTCGCTAACGGAGCTCACGAGTTTTCTATTTTGAGTTTTGTGTTGTGAAGTTTTCAAGTTTTGGGTGAATTCTTTTGATGGATCATGGAACAAGGAGTGGCAAGAGCCTAAGCTTGGGGATGCCCATGGCACCCCCAAGATAATCCAAGGACACCAAAAAGTCAAAGCTTGGGGATGCCCCGGAAGGCATCCCCTCTTTCGTCCACTTCCATCGGTAATTTACTTGGAGCTATATTTTTATTCACCAACATGATATGTGTTTTGCTTGGAGCGTCTTGTATTATTTGTGTCTTTGTGTATTAGTATGCCACAATCATCCTTGCTGTACACACCTTTTGAGAGAGCCATACATGAATTAAAATTTGATAGAATACTCTATGTGCTTCACTTATATCTTTTGAGCTAAGTAGTTTTGCTCTATGTGCTTCACTTATATCTTTTGAGCTAGATAATTTTGCTCTATGTGCTTCACTTATATCTTTTGAGCTAGATAATCTTGCTCTATGTGCTTCACTTAGATCTTTTAGAGCACGGTGGTGGATTTTTTTAAAGAAACTATTGATCTCTCATGCTTCACTTAAATTATTTTGAGAGTCTCTTAATAGCATGGTAATTTGCTTAATAATAATATGCTTGGTATTCAAGATTTGTGAAACTTTCTTTTGAGTGTGTTGAATACTAAGAAAAGATTGAAGCATGATAATTGTTTTGAGATATGGAGGTGATAATATTAAAGTCATGCTAGTTGAGTAGTTGTGAATTTAAAGAATACTTGTGTTAGAGTTTGTGTTTCCCGTAGCATGCACGTATGGTGAACCGTTATGTAACGAAGTCGGAGCATGATTTATTTATTGATTGTCTTCCTTATGAGTGGCGGTCGGGGATGAGCGATGGTCTTTTCCTACCAATCTATCCCCCTAGGAGCATGCGTGTAATACTTTGCTTTGATAACTTCTAGATTTTTGCAATAAGTATATGAGTTCTTTATGACTAATGTTGAGTCCATGGATTATACGCACTCTCACCTTTCCACCTTTGCTAGCCTCTCTAATACTGCACACTTTTCGCCAGTATCATACACCTACCATATACCTTCCTCAAAACAGCCACCATACCTACCTATTATGGCATTTCCATAGCCATTCCGAGATATATTGCCATGCAACTTTCCACCACCTAGTTCATCATGACACATTCATCATTGTCATATTGCTTAGCATGATCGTGTAGTTGACATAAGTATTTGTGGCAAAGCCACCGTTCATAATTTCTTCATACTTGTCACTCTTGATTCATTGCATATCCCGGTACACCGCCGGAGGCATCCATATAGAGTCATACTTTGTTTTAGAATCGAGTTGTAATCATTGAGTTGTAAATAAATAAAAGTGTGATGATCATCATTCAATAGAGCATTGTCCCAATAAAAAAAGAGAAAGGCCAAAGAAAAAAAGAAGGCCCAAAAAGAAAATAAATAAAAGGGGCAATGCTACTATCCTTTTTCCACACTTGTGCTTCAAAGTAGCACCATGATATAGCGAGTCTCATATATTGTGCTTCAAAGTAGCACCATGTTCTTCATATAGAGAGTCTCATATGTTGTCACTTTCATATACTAGTGGGAATTTTACATTATAGAACTTGGCTTGTATATTCCAATAATGGGCTTCCTCAAATTGCCCTAGGTCTTCGTGAGCAAGCAAGTTGGATGCACACCCACTAGTTTCTTTTGTTGAGCTTTCATACATTTATAGCTCTAGTGCATCCGTTGCATGGCAATCCCTACTCACTCACATTGATATCTATTGATGGGCATCTCCATAGCCCGTTGATACGCCTAGTTGATGTGAGACTATCTTCCCCTCCTTTTTGTCTTCTCCACAACCACCATTCTATTCCACCTATAGTGCTATATCCATGGCTCACGCTCATGTATTGCGTGAAGATTGAAAAAGTTTTGAAAAAGTTAGAGTATGAAACAATTGCTTGGCTTGTCATCGGGGTTGTGCATGATTTGAATACTTTGTGTGGTGAAGATGGAGCATAGCCAGACTATATGATTTTGTAGGGATAACTTTCTTTGGCCATGTTATTTTGAGAAGACATAATTGCTTTGTTAGTATGCTTGAAGTATTATTATTTTTATGTCAATATAAACTTTTGTCTTGAATCTTTCTAATCTGAATATTCATACCACAATTAAGAAGATTTGCATTGAAATTATGCCAAGTAGCACTCCGCATCAAAAATTCTCTTTTTATCATTTACCTACTCGAGGACGAGCAGGAATTAAGCTTGGGGATGCCTGATACGTCTCCAACGTATCTATAATTTTTGATTGCTCCATGCTATATTATCTACTAGTTTTGGACTATATTGGGCTTTATTTTCCACTTTTATATTATTTTTGGGACTAACCTATTAACCGGAGGCCCAGCCCAGAATTGCTGTTTTTTTGCCTATTTCAGTGTTTCGGATAAACGGAATATCAAACGGAGTCCAAACGGAATAAAATCTTCGGGAACGTGATTTTCTCACCGAACGTGATCCAGGAGACTTGGACCCTGCTCCAAGGAACAAAAGAGGCGGTCACGAGGGTGGGGGCACCCCCCCTAGGGCGCGCCCCCTGCCTCGTGGGCCCCTCGTTGCTCCTCCGGCGTACTTCTTCCTCCTATATATACACACGTACCCCCAAACGATCAGAACAGGAGCCAAAAACCTAATTCCACCGCCACATCTTTCTGTATCCATGAGATCCCGTCTTGGGGCCTGTTCCAGAGCTCCGCCGGAAGAGGGCCATCATCACGGAGGGCTTCTACATCATCCTAGCCCCTCCGATGAAGTGTGAGTAGTTTACCTCAGACCTTCGGGTCCATAGTTAGTAGCTAGATGGCTTCTTCTCTCTCTTTGAATCTCAATACAAAGTTCTCCCCCTCTCTTGTGGAGATCTATTCGATAATCTTGTTTTTGCGGTGTGTTTGTTGAGACCGATGAATTGTGGGTTTATGATCAAGTCTATCTATGAATAATATTTGAATCTTCTCTGAATTCTTTTATGTATGATTGGTTATCTTTGCAAGTCTCTTCGAATTATCCGTTTGGTTTGGCCAACTAGATTGGTAGTTCTTGCCATGGGAGAAGTGCTTAGCTTTGGGTTCGATCTTGCGGTGTCCTTACCCAGTGACAGAAGGGGCAGCAAGGCACGTATTGTATCGTTGCCATCGAGGATAACAAGATGGGGTTTATTTCATATTGCATGAATTTATCTCTCTACATCATGTCATCTTGCTTAAGGCGTTACTCTGTTTTTAACTTAATACTCTAGATGCATGCTGGATAGCGGTCGATGAGTGGAGTAATAGTAGTAGATGCAGAATCGTTTCGATCTACTTGTCACGGACGTGATGCCTATATACATGATCATGCCTAGATATTCTCATAACTATGCTCAATTCTGTCAATTGCTCAACAGTAATTTGTTCACCCACCGTAGAATACTTATGCTCTTGAGAGAAGCCACTAGTGAAACCTATGGCCCCCGGGTCTATTCTCATCATATCAATCTCCATCACTTTAATCTTGCTTTGCTTTTTTACTTTGCCTTTTACTTTTTACTTTGCATCTTTATACCAAAAATACCAAAAATATTATATCTATCAGATCTCACTCTCGTAAGTGACCGTGAACGGCTTGACAACCCCTAATCGCGTTGGTTGCGAGTAGCTATCGCTTTGTGCAGGTACGAGGGACTTGAGCGTGGGCTCCTACTGGATTGATACCTTGGTTCTCAAAAACTGAGGGAAATACTTACGCTACTCTGCTGCATTATCCCTTCCTCTTCGGGGAAAACCAACGCAAGCTCAAGACGTAGCATGTCGTCGTCGCCATCTTCCACTGGTCCATCTTCAGAGCGGATTGAGGTGCCAACCTTGGCAGGTGCCTCCGCCATCGACGCCACCATGACACCAAATGACGATGTCCACCTACGCGAGTCCATCTCCAAGCAACGGACGCAGATCCATGCTAGGATAGGGCTGAGGGAGTCCTGGACTAAGGGGTCCTCGGGCGTCCGGCCTGTTAGCCATGGGCCGGGCTGATGGACTGTGAAGATACGAAGACCGAAGACTGCACCTGTGTCCGGATGGGACTCTCCTTGGCATGGAAGGCAAGCTTGGCGACCGAATATGTAGACTCCTTTCTTTGTAACCAACCTTGTGTAAACCTAGATCCTCCCAGTGTCTATATAAACCGAAGGACTTAGTCCGGATAGGGGAGATTCATTATCATAGCCATACAAGCTAGACCTCTAGGGTTTAGCCATTACGATCTCGAGGTAGATCAACTCTTGTAATACTCATATTCATCAATATCAATCAAGCAGGACGTAGGGTATTATCTCCATAGAGAGGGACCGAACCTGGGTAAACATCCTGTCCCTTGTCTCCTGTTACCATCGACCTTAGACACACAGTTCGGGACCCCCTACCCGAGATCCGTCAGTTTTGACACCGACATTGGTGCTTTCATTGAGGGTTCCACTGTGCCATCGTCAGAAGGGTTGATGGATCGACTTATCGTCAAGGAAAATATCACCTCCGGACGAGCTCTGGCCTCAGGCCAAAACCTTCGACTGGGCGGTTTTACCATGATCGCCCGCTCGGCCTTTGAGCCGACGTTGATGACCTCTCGAGTCATCGAAAATCGCCTCTGCGTTGATTCTGAATACGCCAAAGGGATGGATCCGACGGAGTTGTCGTCTTTGAACGAACTCCTAGATCGCATTGCCGCCTTGGGGGTCGCTACAGACTATGATCATATTGGGCTTAAACCCGACCAGAGAGAGATATTAACTCTCCACCGATCACCCATCAGATAGTGGTAGTCGAGGAGCAAGATAACCCTTCCTCTATATTGAGGACGAACTATGTTCGGATCTCCGACCTCGAGAAGCCGGACACCTACCGGCAGAAAGACACGCCTTGTCCTTCGAACATAGAGTCGGACGATAAGCTTCAAAAATCAAAAGATACTCCGGAGCCTGGACTGTTCAGTCTGGAAAAACCTCAGACTCCGGATCATCGATCGGGTCAGGGTTCAGATCCAATTCCACCCACCCACCTAGACATAAGTGCCCTCACGAGCATACAACAGCAGTCTCAGGAAATGGTCCACCACTTTTGGGCCAGATTCCTCCTTGTCAAGAACAAGGTTAAAGATTGCCGCGATGAGGACGCGATATCAGCGTTCCGCAACAATTGCATGAACGAAGGAATTCTCAACGCCATTAATCGCCGCCGCATACTACATTTTGCTGACTTGGCAACTATCGTACAGAAGTACAACGCAATGGAAAGCGCCTGGAGAGATCAGAAAGCTTGGGAGCCACCAGTCCCAGCTCAACCACTGGCCCAGGCGAAAAGGGCGCACCCCTGTGACGCGCCCAGACCAATAGCCAAGAAATACAAACCCATTACGCGACGCGGAACCGTTCTGGATGGATTGCTCGATGGCCCATGAAAAATACACACCACACCGGATACCATATCAACCCGCAGCATTAGAGCATGTTGGATACTCCGTAGGTAGCCAAAAGTGGCGAGGACATCCTTACCAAAAACCCCGCAGAGCAACACCCTCCAGAAGACGACGACCCCATAGTACTGACGGTCTTTGAGACATTTGCTTCAAACAATAGGCGCAAAAGGGCACTTCACGAACTCGCCGAAGTCTGCCAGATCACAACAATAAACCCCTGGAACGACACGGCGATAACCTTTAACGCTGGCGACGAGCCAAAACACAGGACAATCCGAGCACCAGCCGCCTTGGTCCTTAGCCCAATTGTGGATGGCTTTCGGCTCACCAAGGTTCTCATGGACGGCGGCAATGGACTAAACCTCATCTATGAGGATACAATACAAAAAATGGAAATAGACAGGAGCCGCATCGAGCAAAGCAACACGACCTTCCGAGGAATCATTCCCATTCAGGAGGCACAGTGTGCGGGACAAATCACACTCGACGTGGTATTCAGCACACCGGATAACTATCGGTCCGAAGAAATAACCTTCCAAGTGGCCCCCTCCAACAATGGATATCACGCCCTCTTAGGAAGACATGCATTTACGCGCTTTCAAGTTGTACCCCATTACGGGTACATGAAGCTTAAGATGCCCGGGCCCAACGACATAATCACTCTAGCTAGTGATCCGGACATAGCACTCCGTGTCGAGAATAAAACCGCGTCCATGGCCCTCGAGGCATTATCTAAAGCCCTCGCGACCGAAGAGTTAACCGCGCTGCGCTCCACGATGGACAGGGATGATGTGGTCCTAGACAAACGACCCAAATCCACCTCCTTCAAACCGGCAGAAGAAATAGTCAAATTCCAAGTCCATGCAACGGACCCCAAGAAGACAGCATCCATTGGAGCACAACTAGACCCGACGGTTGACGCCGCTCTACGAGAGTTCCTGCGCGAGAATTTGGATATATTCGCCTGGCACCCTTCTGATATGCCAGGAATGCCACGCGAGTTGGCCGAACACAGCCTCAATATATTGAAGGGATATAAGCCAGTCAAGCAAACACTGCGGCACTTTTCGGAACCCAAACGTCAAGCTATGGGGGAAGAGCTAGGCAAGCTAATTGAGGCCGGATTCATTAGAGAAATAAAACATCCGGACTGGCTGACAAACTTGGTGATGGTACCAAAGAAGGACAAATCCTGGCACCTGTGCATCGATTTCAAAGACCTCAATAAGGCTTGCCCCAAGGATCCCTTCCCCCTCCCCCGCATTGATCAAATCATTGACGCTACTGCAGGACACGACTCACTGTGCTTCCTTGACGCATATTCTGGATACCATCAAATCAAAATGAAGGAGTCCGATCAAGCTGCAACAGCATTCATCACCCCATACGGGCCATTCTGCTTCAACACCATGCCCTTTGGGCTCAAGAATGCCGATGCCACATACCAACGCATGATTCAAACATGCCTGGAGAAACAGATCGACAAGACAGTTGAAGCTTATGTGGATGACGTCATCATCAAAACTAGGCATGTCGAAACACTAATAGACGATTTACGTCTCACATTCGACAACCTCCGCGTGTATGACATTAAGCTCAATCTAGAAAAGTGCGTTTTCGGCGTCCCGGCCGGAAAACTAGCAGGTCTAGGAGGGGGCGTCGTTTTAACGTCCCCTACTGGAGACGTCGTTCAGTGCGTACTCCAAATACTATACGTAGACTCCAATAACGCAACCGAATACGAGGTCTTATTGCATGGTCTCCGGATGGTTGTCTCCATGGGCATACAACGCCTAGAAGTGCGCGGGGACTCAAACCTTGCAATATCTCAAATAAATGGAGACTTCGACGCTAAAGATCCGAAGATGGCAGCTTATCGTAACGCAGTCATAAAAATGTCGGCCTGGTTCGAGGGGCTCAAGTTCCATCATGTGGCTCGAGAAAGTAATCAAGCGACGGACGTTGTTGCTCGTATCGGCGCTAAGCGCGACCCCATCCCACCTAATATCTTTCTGGAAAGGCTTTTTAAGCCATCCATGGTGTGGCAGGGGGAAGACAGTGACACTAGTCCGGATCCAAACATAACCCCAGATCTCGGAAACACCGACATCATCGGAGGCTCAGCCACCGAAATAACACCGTCGGCGCATCTCATCATGGCAGGCATTGCCCCATGGACCGAACCCTTCCTGGCCTACCTTAACAGTAAGGAGCTTCCCGAGGACCAGAATGAGGCCCGCTGCATTGTCCAGCGTTCGAAGACCTACAAGGTTCATGAGGGAGAGCTCTATAAGAAAAGCGCTGCCGGTGTTCTTCAATGATGTATCTCCGAAGAAGAGGGGCGACAGCTCTTGGCTGAAATTCATGCCGGACTCGGCGGTCACCACGCTGCAGCTCGGGCCCTTGTTAGCAAGGCCTTCCGTACAAGGTTTTATTGGCCGACGGCCCGAGAAGATGCACAGGACCTCGTCCAACATTGCGTCGGATGCCAACTCTTTGCCAACCAAAGCCATATGCCCCCACTGCCTTACAAACAATCCCCATTACTTGGCCTTTTGCGGTCTGGGGACTTGATATGGTCAGACCCCTTGAAGGAGGAAGCCATAAGAGAAAGTATCCGCTGGTCATGGTGGATAAATTCACTAAATGGATAGAGGCCAAACCAGTCAAAACGGCCGAAGCGGGGTCAGTAATAGATTTCATATCCTGTGTGGTACACCGTTATGGTGTCCCGCACATCATAATCACCGATAATGGCTCTAATTTCACAGCCGATGAGGTGAAAACCTGGTGTACTAATCTAGGCATTAAGCTCGATTATGCCTCTGTCTATCACCCGCAGACAAACGGTTAAGTCAAATGGGCTAATGGTCTTATTATGAGCGGCATCAAACCTAGACTAGTGCGGTCTTTGAAAGAATCAGACAAGCACTGGGTGGAGGAACTTGACTCCGTACTCTGAGGGCTGCGGACCACGCCCAACCGCACTACTGGATATACACCTTTCTTCAGGGTGTACGGTGCAGAAGCAGTGTTACCCTGCGATATTATTCATGACTCACCTTGAGTGCGCATGTACAAAGAGAGAGAAGTCTAGCTTGATCGGCAGGACAGTCTAGATGCCTTGGAGGAGGACACGACGTCGCAAAAGCCTGTTCCGCATTTTATCAACAGTAGGCTCGCAGGTATCGAAGTAGAGAAGTGTGGGCCAAGACTTATAATGTTGTTGAACTCGTTCTACGCCTGCCGGAGAAGAAAAAGGACAAACTCAAGCCCAAGTGGGACGGTCCCTTCATCATTGACGAAGTTCTCACCGGAGGAGCGTACCGCCTGCATGATGCATCAGACAATCAACTGGAGCCGAACTCCTGGAATGCGGCTAGACTACGACGATTTTATGCCTAGCGCCGAACTCTGTGTTTGTCTCCTCCCTCCTGTTATTAATGTTATTTTTATATCTTTTCATTTTTTATCTTTCTTTCGCTTTGCTCTTTAGCCTTACGGCTTCAGTACGACTAGACCGTCCTTACCTGATGCGTACATCTCTACATATGTACGTTCATTATACCTGGGGGCTACTCTTACAGAAGCTTGCTATTATTCTTCGAGCATCAAGCTCACCACATATGCGTTTTTCCATATGTACCTTTTCTTCTCCACTATATGCATCGATATGACTTAAGTTTTGGCCAAGCTGGGTTGCCTGGCTCCTGTGCTTATGCCCTACGTCCCCGTTAGTTTGGCTAGGGCATAAATGGAGCACCTCTGCGATTGTTACTGCCGTGTCATATGGATGTGTACCTCAGACTGGGTGAAGCCGAAAGCTAGCATTCTTAAGGGAATATTTAGTCGGCGAATTAAAGACGTTTCTGCATTCACTCCATTGTGAAACCTCAGATGTTACTTACTCTATGATTTTTTCAATCACAATTTGGACATGCACATTAAACGCACGCACACCCAGGGAAAGGAACCCTTAACGGAACTATTCCCTCTGGAAGATGTTTCTTACATAATGTAATATAACATAACTAGCCGGATACACATTGTCTGTTCAAGCAACTATGACCCCTACGCCTGGTTCCCATGCATACCCCTATATATTCTACCGCCAGGGTATTCGGAAACACTCTGCACCTTCAGGTCCAGAGGTCGAAGCGAAAAGGTCGGCCATGACAATTGTCTTTATTATCCAGCTAGAAGGAAAGTACATAGTCACTCAAGACTTAAAGACTTCCTCCCCTATACCGTCCAACAGGCAGTCTAACTTACAATCCTGTTGGGAGTATCTAGTGGCCATCTCCACTTGGTCATATACTAAACTAACAGGATTTTCTTCCCCATTCGACCCTAACGGTCCAACCCGGGCCATGTGATTTGGATACAGCTTGGTATGCCGCATTTTTACCATGGCGCAGGCCTCTCGCGCACCCTCTCGGCAGGCCGATATCTTCCATAGTCAGATATGCCGCCACGCTCCCTTGAACAGCTCTACCAGCTTCTCCATACTCCCTGGAGGGGAGTCAGATGGCCATAAGGCCTTGGCTACATTCTGCATTGCCTGCCGAGTTTGCTCGTGCAGCTGCGACAACCCTTGCAGAAGATCACTTGATGATCCGGACACCTCCTCTTCCGAGCGGCCCGTCAATACACCTGCAGTCACAGCTATATCAGCTATTGTTACTTCCAAACTGTTATAAGATAAATGCTGCCACATACTGAATATGCCGCCTCGCAGTTTCTTGTTCTCCTTCACGGAGTCAGCTAGCTGAGCTCACACATCTTTCAGTTCTTCGACTAGTTTGGTGTTCGAATCCTGGAGCTTCATTTTCTCCTGAACGACTTTTGTTAATACACGCTCGCCCGCTGCTAGCAGTTTTTTGGCTCCGTGTTCTTCGCTTCGAGCGGCATCCAGCTGCTCTCGCAGTTGGTCTAACAATCCAATACAAACATAAGTAGCCAGATTAGCATTATTAGTGTACCATTATGATTTCTCGATGGAGGGAAACATTACCGGGGGATGCCTTCTTGGATTTCTCCAGTTCGGCATTGGCAGCAGACAGCTGGCTCCGACACTTTTCTAGTTCCTGAGTTAACAAGGTGTTCCTCTCCGTAAGCACCTGGTTGTACATTGATCCTTAAATCAGTTGTTTCAACTACTTTAAGTCTTGAGGGCTACTGGCATATGGTTATCATAGTCAGACAAAAGAAACCTACATGCACATCTTTTAAATGCTGCTTTGTGGCTCTGTTAAGCCCATCTCGACCAGCTCGGATATATGCATCGGCCGAGCTGAAGGCGTTAAATGACTCTTCTGAAAAGCCAGGGTCTTGTAAAACGCCCCTGTGGCGCCGATGATTCATGGCGCTCTCCACTTTCGAGTTGGTAACGGATACATCATCCGAGTCCTCGGCTGGAGGAAAGTCCGGCGTCACCCCCGCATCAGCCCCCGTCTTCACGGCAGGATTTGAATCCTGGCTGTGGGAAGTGTGACCGTCTGGACCCCCGGATATAGTTTGGCACACCTTTTTCCTGATACAAGGTAAACGGAAAGGTCACAATTGGATGTGACTGCCAAGGTGCATACTTGCAAATTCATACCTCTTCGATGAAGGCTCGACCGTATCTTCGTTTGCCTTCCTCTTCAAAGGCTTGCTTGGTGTGGGGGGCGCTCTCTTCGGAGATGCCCACGGGGCAGCATGGCGCGCCGAACGCTTCCCCTTTTGAGCACAGGACAGTGCGGTGGGTAAGGAGGAATGAGAATACTCTTTTGGATAAGGTGTCTTCGGATTACTTACACGAGAAGAAGGAAGGAGGCCGGGGTAATCGGCGATAATGGGTACTGATGACCCACGAGTATAGGGGATCTATCGTAGTCCTTTCGATAAGTCATACTATCGAACCCAACGAGGAGCAGAAGGAAATGATAAGCGGTTTTCAGCAAGGTATTCTCTGCAAGCACTGAAATTATCGGTAACAAATAGTTTTGTGATAAGGTAATTGGTAACGAGTAACAAGTAACAAGTGTAAATAAAGTGCAGCAAGATGGCCCAATCCTTTTTGTAGCAAAGGACAAGCCTGGACAATTTCTTATATAGAGAAAAGCGCTCCCGAGGACACATGGGAATTATCGTCAAGCTAGTTTTCATCACATTCATATGATTCGCGTTCGATACTTTGATAATCTGATATGTGGGTGGACCGATGCTTGGGTGTTGTCCTTACTTGGACAAGCATCCCACTTATGATTAACCCCTATTGCAAGCATCCGCAACTACAACAGAAGTATTAAGGTAAACCTAACCATAGCATGAAACATATGGATCCAAATCAGCCCCTTACGAAGCAACGCATAAAATAGGGTTTAAGCTTTTGTCACTCTAGCAACCCGTCATCTACTTATTACTTCCCAATGCCTCCCTCTAGGCCCAAACAATGGTGAAGTGTCATGTAGTCGACGCTCACATGACACCACTAGAGGGATGACAACATACATCTCATCAAAATATCGAACGAATACCAAATTCACATGACTACTAATAGCAAGACTTCTCCCATGTCCTCAGGAACCAACATAACTACTCATAAAGCATATTCATGTTCATAATCAGAGGGGTATTAATATGCATAATGGATCTGAACATATGATCTTCCACCAAGTAAACCAACTAGCATCAACTACAAGGAGTAATCAACACTACTAGCAACCCACAAGTACCAATCTAAGGTTTGGATACAAAGATTGGATACAAGAGATGAACTAGGGTTTGAGATGAGATGGTGCTGGTGAAGATGTTGATGGATATTGACCCTCTCCTGATGAGAGGATCGTTGGTGATGACGATGGTGATGATTTCCCCCTCCCGGAGGGAAGTTTCCCCGGCAGAACAGCTCTGCCGGAGCCCTAGATTGGTTCCGCCTCGTGGCGGCGGAGTCTCGTCCCGAAAGCTTGCTTATGATTTTTTCCTCGACGAAAGACTCCATATAGTAGAAGATGGGCATCGAAGGGCCACCAGAGGGCCCATGAGGCAGGGGGCGCGCCCCCACCCTCGTGGCTGGTGGGTGGCCCCCCTCTGGTACTTCTTGCGCTCATTATGTTTTATATATTCTGGAAATAACTTCCGTGAAGTTTCAGGACTTTTGGAGCTGTGCAGAATAGGTCTCTAATATTTGCTCCTTTTCCAGCCCAGAATTCCAGCTGCCGGCATTCTCCATCTTTATGTAAACCCTGTAAAATGAGAGAGAACAAGCATAAGCATTGTGACATAATGTGTAATAACAACCCATAATGCAATAAATATCGATATAAAAGCATGATGCAAAATGGACGTATCAACTCCCCCAAGCTTAGACCTCGCTTGTCCTCAAGCGAAAGCCGGAATCGAAAAATATGTCCACATGTTTAGGGATAGAGGTGTTGATAAAAATAAAACACAGACATGAGGGCATCATGATCATTCTTAGAACAGCAACATATATATATATATATATATATATATATATATATATATATATATATTGTCATATGATCTCTTATGATAAAGTAAAAATTCAATCATAATTTCAAGTATGAATCATAAACTTCATTGAGAACCAACAAACTCTAATATCAGTCATTGAGGCAATTGCAATTTATCATAACATAGGAAAGAGTCAATATCAACAAGTCCACATACTCAACCATCTTTTAGTCTTTCACAATTGCTGACACTCACGCAATATTTATGGGTACGAAGTTTTAATCAGACATAGAGAAAGATAGGGGCTTATAGTTTTGCCTCCCAATGTTTTACCTCAAGGGTAATGTCAACAATAATAGTTCATGAAGACTCACATCCAATTAGCTATATATATTAGGATCTTTCCAACATATTGTGCTTGCCAAAGGATAAAATGTAAAAAGGAAAGGTGAAGATCACCAAGATTCTTATGTAAGGTAGAAGATAAAAGTAAAAGATAGGCCCTTCGCAGAGGGAAGCAGAGGTTGTCATGCACTTTTATGGTTGGATGCGCAAAATCTTAATGCGAAAAAACGTCACTTCATATTGCCACTTGTGATATGGACCTTTATTATGCAGTATGTCGCTTTTATTTCTTCCATATCACAAGATCGTATAAAGCTTATTTTCTCCGCACTAATAAGTCATACATATTTATAGAGCAATTTTTATTGCCTGCACTGATGACAACTTACTTGAAGGATCTTACTCAATCCATAGGTAGGTATGGTGGACTCTCAAGGCAAAAACGGGTTTAGGGATATTTGGAAGCACAAGTAGTATCTCTAGTTGGTGCAAAGAAATTGGCTAGCACGAGAGGGAAGCTCAACATGTTGGATGATCCATGACAATATAATTTATCTCAGATGTAAAAAAACATAACCCATTACATTGTCTTCCTTGTCCAACATCAACTCTTAGCATGTCATACTTTAATGAGTGCTCACAATCATAAAAGATGTCCAAGATAGTATATTTATATGTGAACCTCTCTTTCTTTATTACTTCCTATTAATTGCAACGATGACCAAAACTATGTTTGTCAACTCTCAACAACTTTTATTCATCATACTCTTTATATGTGAGCTCATTACTTTCCATAAGATCCATATGATCTCTTTGTTTCTTTTTATTTCTTCTCTTTTATTTTATTTAATTCCCTCAAGATCATAGAAAAATAATCAAGCCCTTGACTCAACACTAATCTTTATTATATATAGCTCACGGACTCGATTACATAGAAGGATCATAAAGCAAAACTCACAACTAGATCATACTAAAACTTTATTCTACTAGATCAAGATATTACCAAAAGGATCGAACTAAGAAAAACGGCAAAGATAAAAGGTGATGGTGATACGATACCGGGGCACTCCCCCAAGCTTGGCAGTTGCCAAGGGGAGTGCCCATTCCAGATACTCAGTTCTTCTTTGTTGGTGAAGAAGGTGGAGTTGTTGATGATGTAGGCTTGTCGTCCCTCTTCCAAGGCATAGGCTCACCATCATAGAAGGATGATCGAGTCTCCTGAATCCTCAAATCTGCAGCCAAACTCATCCTCTTGAATCTATATTCATACTCACACTTTTGATTTTGTAGGTCATAGATCTAGGCTTGGAGGTGCTCGATTTTCTCATGAAGCTTGAAGATGGCCTCCCCAATGTCCTTGACGTCCAGCTTGTGATTGTTGGCGAACTCTATGATCATAATGTGGTTGGAGTCGAGTCCACGCTCCACCATCTCCTGACACTTGAAAACTTGTTGCTCCAATGCCTCAAGCCTTGCCTCCGTGCTTCCGGTCCTCCTTGGTCCCTCAACATCGCGGATGTGCAACAACCCCTCACGCATCTCAATGGTTTGAGGGTGTTGCAGCACCTCTGCAAGGTAGGGGTTGATGACCTTCTCGAAGAACTTGTCCTTGGGGGCACTTGAAGATGACATGACGACCTGGATCTATCAGAAAACAACTCGAAACAAAGACAAGAGATATTTGCATGATACGGTGGTCAAAACCTTTGGAAGATTATATAATGAATTTTTACCGACCAAAAGAAGTATTGTGCAAGAAAACGGAGTCCGGAGAGCGCACGAGGTGCCCACGAGGCAGGGGGCGCGCCCAGGGGGTAGGGCGCGCCTCCTACCCTCGTGGAAGCCCTGTGTCCTTCCCGGACTGCTTCTTATTTTCCTATTTTTCTAAATATTCCAAAATAGAGAAAAATTGCCATTAGAACTGTTTTGGAGTCGGTTTACTTACCGTACCACTTATCTATTCCTTTTCGGAGTCTGGAACGTTCTAGAAAGTGTCCCTTATGTATTCCTCCGGGGTTACGGTTTCAATGATATTAGTTTCAACATTTATAGGATTACCTAAGATATAATGTTTGATTCTTTGACCGTTCTCCACCTTTGGATTTGTGCCTTCGAAGTTGTTGATTTTTATGGCACCGAAACGATAAACCTCCTTGATAACGTAAGGACCTTCCCATTTAGAGAGAAATTTTCCTACAAAAAATCTTTAACGAGAGTTGTATAACAATACATAATCACCTACACTGAACTCATGCTTTTGTATCCTTCTCACCGGCAAGTTTGAAGTCATAGTTGAGCTCTTTAATAGCCCAATATGCCTTATGTACTAATTCGAGAGGTAAGTGACATGCTTTACCGGAAACCATTTTATACGGAGACATACCCATAGGATTTTTATATGCAGTTCTATAGGCCCATAATGCATCATCAAGTTTCTTGGACCAATTCTTTGTAGATCTATTAACAGTCTTTTGCAAAATTAATTTGAGCTCTCTATTACTTAATTCTACTTGACCACTAGACTGTGGGTGATAAGGAGACGCAATTCTATGATTAACATCATACTTAACAAGCATTTTACGAAAGGCACCATGAATAAAATGTGAGCCACCATCAGTCATTAAATATCTAGGGACTCCAAACCTCAGGAAAATAACTTCTTTAAGCATCTTAATAGAGGTGTTATGATCAGCACTACTAGTTGGAATATCTTACCCACTTAGTAACATAATCAACAGCGACTAAAATATGTGTATACCCGTTAGAGGAAGGAAAAGGTCCCTTATAATCAAAGCCCCAAACATCAAATGGTTCAATAACAAGTGAATAATTCATATGCATTTCTTGACGTCTACTAATATTACCAATTCTTTGACATTCATCACAAGACAAGACAAACTTACGGGCATCCTTGGAGAGAGTAGGCCAATAAAAACCAGATTGCAATACCTTATGTGCAGTTCTATCTCCAACATGGTGTCCTCCATAAGCCTCAGAGTGACACTTGCATAGGATCTGTTCCTTTTCATGCTCAAGTACACAACGTCTAATAATACCATCTACTCCTTCTTTATAAAGATGTGGGTCATCTCAAAAGTAATGTTCAAATCATAGAAGAACTTTTCCTTTTGCTGGTATGTGAAACTAGGTGGTATAAATTTAGTGACAATGTAATTACCAAAATTAGCATACCATGGAGCAGTTCGAGAGGCATTTATGAAATTTAATTGTTCATCAGGAAAGCTATCATCAATAGGTAGTGGGTCATCAAGAACATTTCTAACCTAGACAAGTTGTCTACAACGAGGTTCTCAGCTCCCTTTCTATCAAGGATATGCAAATCAAATTCTTGTAGCAGGAGGACCCATCTAATAAGTCTAGGTTTAGCATCTTTCTTTTCCATAAGGTATTTAATAGTAGCATGATTAGTGTGGATAGTTACTTTAGAATCAACAATATAAGGTCTGAACTTATCACATGCAAATATAACTGCTAAAAATTCTTTTTCAGTAGTAGCATAATTTCTCTGGGCATTGTCTAGAGTTTTACTAGCATATTGAATAACATTTAATTTCTTATCAACTCTTTGCCCTAGAACATCACCTACAGCATAATCACTAGCATCACACATAATTTCAAAAGGTAAATTCCAATCAGGTGGTTGAACAATAGGTGCAGAAATTAATGCTTTCTTAAGTGTTTCAAATGCTTCTACACAATCATCATCAAAGACAAAAGGAAAATCTTTTTGTAATAGGTTAGTCAGAGGCCGAGAAATTTTTGAGAAGTCGAACCTCCTATAAAACCGGCATGACCCAGAAAACTTCTTATACATTTAATGTCCTTGGGACATGGCATCTTTTCAATATCATCAACTTTAGCTTTATCAACTTCAATGCCTCTTTCAGAAATTTTATGCCCCAAGACAATACCTTCAATAACCATAAAGTGGCATTTCTCCCAATTCAGAACAAGATTAGTTTCTTCACATCTCTGCAAAACTCGGTCAAGGTTGCTCAAGCAATCATCAAAAGAGGATCCATAAACGGAGAAACTGTCCATGAAAACCTCACATATCTTTTCACAAAAGTCAGAAAATATAGCCATCATGCATGTTTGAAAGGTAGTGGGTGCATTACATAAACCAAAAGGCATACGTCTATAAGCAAAAGTACCGAAAGGGCAAGTACAAGTGGTCTTTGCTTGATCATCAGCTGACACAGGTATTTGAGAGAAGCCAGAGTAACGATCTAGAAAGCAAAAATGTGTATGTTTGGATAATCTTTCTAGCATTTGATCAATAAAAGGTAAGGGGTAATGATCTTTTTAGTAGCCTTATTTAATTTGCGGAAATCAATTACCATCCTATAACCTATAACAATTCTTTGCGGAATCAATTCATATTTATCATTAGGAACAACAGTAATACCTCCCTTCTTGGGGACACAATGGACAGGACTTATCCACTGACTATCAGCAACGGGATAAATTATACCTGCCTCAAGGAGCTTTAATATTTCCTTTCTTACCACTTCTTTCATCTCAGGATTCAGCCGTCGTTGGTGATCAATAACAGGTTTGGCGTCTTTCTCCAAATTTATTTTGTGTTGACATAGAGTGGGACTAATGCCCTTAAGATCATCAAAGAGTATATCCAATAGCAGCACGGTGCTTCTTCAGAGTTTTCAATAATTTTTTTCTTCATGTTCTGAAAGGTTAGCACTAATAATAACATGATATATCTTCTTTTCATCAAGATAAGCATATTTAAGAGTATCAGGTAATGGTTTAAGCTCAAACACGGGATCACCCTTGGGTGGAGGAGGATCCCCTAGGATTTCAACAAGCAAATTGTGTTTAAGAATAGGTCCTTGTTTAAAGAATACTTCATCTATTTCCCTTCTTTCATTCATAAACATATCATTTTCATGGTCTAGCAAATATTGTTCTAAAGGATCATTAGGAGGCACAGCAATAGAAGCAAGACCAATAATTTCATCTTTGCTAGGCAATTCTTCATCACGGGGTTGTCTACGAAATTTAGAAAAATTAAACTCATGAGACATATCACCCAAACCAATAGTAATAACATCCTTCTTGCAATCTATCTTAGCATTAACAGTGTTCAAGAAGGGTCTACCAAATATAATGGGACAAAATCTATCTTGAGGGGAACCAAGAACAAGAAAATCAGTAGGATATTTAGCTTTCCCACACAATACTTCAACGTATCTAACAATCCCAATTGCTGAAATAGTATCTCTATTAGCAAGCTTAATTGTGACATCAATCTCTTCTATCTCAGCAGGTGCAATATCAATCATGCATAATTTCTTTGTATAAGGAATGAGGTATTGTACTTGCACTAGAACCCATATCACATAAGCCATGATAGCAATGATATCCTATTTTAACAGAAATAACAGGCATGCCAACAACAGGTCTATGTTTATTTTTAGTATCAGGCCTAGCAATTCTAGCAGCTTCATCACAGAAGGAAATAACATGCCCATCAATATTATCGGCCAAGAGATCTTTAACCATAGCAATATTATGTTCAACTATAACTTGCTCAGGAGGTGTATAAGTTCTAATATTACTTTTATTAACCACAGTTGAAGCTTTAGCATGATCCTTTATTCTAACAGGGAAATGTGGTTTCTCAACATAAGCAGTAGGAACAATAGGATCATTATAAGTGATAGTTTTTTATTCAACTTTAATAGGTGCAACTACTTTTACTTCAATGGGAGGATTATATTTAAACCACTTCTCCTTAGGGAGATCTACATGAGTAGAAAAGGATTCACAGAAAGAAGCTACTATCTCAAAGTCAAGTCCATACTTCGTGCTAAATTTACAAAAAACATCGGTATCCATAAAATATTTAACACAATCAAACTTAGGTGTTATACCTGACTCCTTACCTTCGTCGAGATCCCAATCTTCAAAGTTGCGTTTAATTCTCTCCAATAAATTCCATTTGAATTCGATAGTCTTCATCATAAAGGAACCAGTACAAGAAGTATCGAGCATGGAGCGATTGTTGTCAGAAAGCCGAGCATACATTTTTTGAATAATCATTTCTCTTGAGAGCTCATGTTGTGGCATGAATATAACATTGACTTAAGCCTCCCCCAAGCTTGAGCGATGCTTTCTCCTTCGTGAGGCCAAAAATTATATATATAATTACGATCACGATGAACAAGATGCATAGTGTTGTGGGTTTGTCACGGCAGATGTCCTTGTGAAGGGACTTAGTCGTGGAGCCATTGCTACGGGTTAGCTTAAAGGGGTTAAACCGGACAAGGGGACACGGGGAGTTTTATACTAGTTCGGCCCCTTCGAGGAAGGTAAAAGCCTACGTCTAGTTGTGATTGGTATTGCTAGGGTTTCGAAGGCCAGGGAGCGAATCCGCTTTGTCTGGCTCTCGAGTTGTTGTCAGTCTCTAAACCGCGGTCGGGTCGTCCCTTTATATACATAGGTTGACGCCTGCCGGGCTACAGAGTCCCAAAGCCGGATCATAAACGTATCCGGTTCGATCTCTATTATTCCTATCTTACAATACAAGTTTCATGACTAGGTCGGTTTACACTTACAGGCCTTAACCCGCCTTTGGGCCTCGGGCCTTCATGAAGCGCCATCATCCTTGCATCTTCCTGGGCTTTTAATCTTCAAAGAGTCAACCCGGCTACATAAGGCCGGTTTACCTCCAGTAGTAATATCCCCAACATTAGGCCCCAGATTGGTTTGAACTTGTTCATGTCAATCTTCTATACTTTAGAAAAATTCCTCCCTCATCATCTTCGCCTTGATCTTGTAAATCGTCGTGACGTCATACTTCCAGATTATGATAAACCGCCCTGACGTCATCCATCCATTGATGTCGAAGATTACCTTCATTTAATGTGTATTCAGTCACTGAGGCGACACCTTTATTAACTTATCCATTGTTTGGGCTCCTCGATTCCCGCACTTGTCGTTTTATCGCTTCGCCTTATAAATAGGGGCAGAGCACCCCTTTCTTTTCTTTCCACTACCCATTCATCTCTTCTTCTTCCTCTCGGCGACCCTGCACTCGAGCACTGCCGTCATCTTCGACCTCACCTTTGCTTCGTCGTCGGCCGCTGCATTAACCTGTTCGCACCAGAGTTCCACAGTGCCCTTCCGCTGCTTCCGTGGTCACAGTAAGTGTTGGAAATATGCCCTAGAGGCAATAATAAAATGGTTACTATTATATTTCCTTATTCATGATAATTGTCTATTGTTCATGCTATAATTGTGTTATCCGGAAATCGTAATACATGTGTGAATACATAGACCACAACACGTCCCTAGTGAGCCTCTAGTTGACTAGCTCGTTGATCAAAAGATAGTCATGGTTTCCTGACTATGGACATTAGATGTCATTGATAACGGGATCACATCATTAGGAGAATGATGTGATGGACAAGACCCAATCCTAAGCATAGCTCAAAGATCGTGTAGTTCATTTGCTAGAGCTTTTCCGAATGTCAAGTATCATTTCCTTAGACCATGAGATTGTGCAACTCCCAGATACCGTAGGAGTGCTTTGGGTGTGCCAAACATCACAACGTAACTGGGTGACTATAAAGGTGCACTACGGGTATCTCCGAAAGTGTCTGTTGGGTTGGCACGAATCGAGACTGGGATTTGTCACTCCGTATGACGGAGAGGTATCTCTGGGCCCACTCGGTAATGCATCATCATAATGAGATCAATGTGACCAAGTGTTTGGTCACGGCATCATGCATTACGATAAGAGTAAAGTGACTTGCCGGTAACGAGATTGAATGAGGTATTGGGATACCGACGATCGAGTCTCGGGCAAGTAACGTACCGATTGAAAAAGGGAATTGTATACGGGATTGATTGAATCCTCGACATCGTGGTTCATCTGATGAGATCATCGAGGAGCATGTGGGAGCCAACATGGGTATCCAAATCCCGCTGTTGGTTATTGACCAGAGAGTAGTCTCGGTCATGTCTGCGTGTCTCCCGAACCCGTAGGGTCTACACACTTAAGGTTCGGTAATGCTAGGGTCGTTGAGATATTAGTATACGGTAACCCGAAAGTTGTTTGGAGTCCCGGATGAGATTCTGGACGTCACGAGGAGTTCCGGAATGGTCCGGAGGTGAAGATTTATATATAGGAAGTCAAGTTTCGGCCATCGGGAAAGTTTCGGGGGTAATCGGTATTGTACCGGGACCACCGAAAGGGTCCCGGGGGTCCACCGGGTGGTGCCACCTATCCCGAAGGGCCCCATGGGCTGAAGTGGGAGGGGAACCAGCCCCTAGTGGGCTGGTGTGCCCCCTTGGGCCTCCCCCTGCGCCTAGGGGTGGAAACCCTAGGGGTGGGGGCGCCCCACTTGGCTTGGGGGGCAAGCCAACCCCCTTGGCCGCCGCCCCCCCTTGGAGATCCCATCTCCTAGGGCCAGCGCCCCCCTAGGGGTCCTATATATAGTGGGGGGAGGGAGGGCAGCCGCACCCTAGCCCCTGGTGCCTCCCTCTCCCTCCCGTGACACCTCTCCTCTCGCTACGCTTGGCGAAGCCCTGTTGAGATCGTCGTTGCCTCCACCACCACGCCGTCGTGCTGCTGGATCACCATCAACCTCTCCTCCCCCCTTGATGGATCAAGTTGGAGGAGACGTCTTCCCAACTGTACGTGTGTTGAATGCGGAGGTGCCGTCCGTTCGGCGCTAGGTCATCGGTGATTTGGATCACGACGAGTACGACTCCATCAACCCCGTTCTCTTGAACGCTTCCGCTCGCGATCTACAAGGGTATGTAGATGCACTCCCCTCTCCCTCATTGCTAGATGACTCCATAGATTGATCTTGGTGATGCGTAGAAAATTTTAAAATTCCGCTACGTTCCCCAATAGTGGCATCATGAGCTAGGTCTATGCGTAGTTTCTATGCACGAGTAGAACACAAAGCAGTTGTGGGCGTTGATATTGTCAATTTACTTGCCGTTAGTAGTCTTATCTTGATTCGGCGGCATCGTGGGATGAAGCGGCCCGGACCGACCTTACACGTACGCTTACGTGAGACTGGTTCCATCGACTGACATACACTAGTTGCATAAGGTGGCTAGCGGGTGTCTGCCTCTCCCACTTTAGTCGGATCGGATTCGATGAAAAGGGTCCTTATGAAGGGTAAATAGAAATTGGCATATCACGTTGTGGTTTTGGCGTAGGTAAGAAACTTTCTTGCTAGAAACCTATAGCAGCCATGTAAAAACTTGCAACAACAATTAGAGGACGTCTAACTTGTTTTTGCAGCATGTGTCGTGTGATGTGATATGGCCAAAAGGATGTGATGAATGATATATGTGATGTATGAGATTGATCATGTTCTTGTAATAGGAATCACGACTTGCATGTCGATGAATATGACAACCAGCAGGAGCCATAGGAGTTGTCTTAATTTATTTATTACCCGCGTGTCAACATAATCGTCATGTAATTACTTTACTTTATTGCTAAAGCGTTAGCCATGGTAGTAGAAGTAATAGATGACGAGACAACTTCAAGAAGACACGATGATGGAGATCATGGTGTCATGCCGGTGACAACGATGATCATGGAGCCCCGAAGATGGAGATCAAAAGGAGCAAATGATATTGGCCATATCATGTCACTATTTGATTGCATGTGATGTTTATCATGTTTTACATCTTATTTGCTTAGAACGGCGGTAGCTTAAATAAGATGATCCCTCGTAATAATTTCAAGAAAGTGTTCCCCCTAACTGTGCACCATTGCGAAGGTTTGTTGTTTTGAAGCACCACGTGATGATCGGGTGTGATAGATTCTAACGTTCGAATACAACGGGTGTAAGCCAGATTTACACACGCAATACACTTAGGTTGACTTGACGAGCCTAGCATGTACAGACATGGCCTCGGAACACGGAAGACCGAAAGGTTGAACATGAGTCGTATAGAAGATACGATCAACATGAAGATGTTCACCGATGTTGACTAGTCCGTCTCACGTGATGATCGGACATGGCCTAGTTGACTCGGATCATGTTTCACGTAGATGACTAGAGGGATGTCTATCTGAGTGGGAGGTCATTGAATAATTTGATTAGATGAACTTAATTATCATGAACTTAGTCTAAAATCTTTACAGTATGTCTTGTAGATCATATAGCCCATGTTGTCCTCAACTTCAATGTGTTCCTAGAGAAAACCAAGCTGAAAGATGATGGCAGCAACTATACGGACTGGGTCCGGAACCTGAGGATCATCCTCATAGCTGCCAAGAAAGATTATGTCCTAGAAGCACCGCTAGGTGACGCACCCATCCCAGAGTACCAAGATGTTATGAACGCTTGGCAGTCACGTGCTGATGATTACCCCCTTGTTCAGTGCAGCATGCTTTACAGTTTAGAATCGGGGCTCCAAAAGCATTTTGAGCAACACGGAGCATATGAAATGTTCGAAGAGCCGAAAACGGTTTTCCAAGCTCATGCCCGGGTCGAGAGATATGAAGTATCTGAAAAGTTCTTCAGTTGTAAGATGGAGGAAAATAGTTCTGTCAGTGAGCACATACTCAAAATGTCTGGGTTGCATAACCGCTTGACTCAGCTGGGAGTTAATCTCCCGGATGACGCGGTCATTGACAGAATCCTTCAGTCGCTTCCACCGAGCTACAAAAGCTTTGTGATGAACTTCAATATGCAGGGGATGGAAAAGACCATTCCTGAGGTATATTCAATGCTGAAATCGGCGGAGGTGGAGATCGAAAAGGAACATCAAGTGTTGATGGTTAATAAAACCACTAAGTTTAAGAAAGGCAAGGGTAAGAAGAACTTCAAGAAGGATGGCAAGGGGGTTGCCGCGCCCGGTAAGCAAGCTGCTGGGAAGAAGCCAAAGAATGGACCCAAGCCCGAGACTGAGTGTTTTTATTGCATGGGAAGTGGTCACTAGAAGCGGAACTGCCCCAAATACTTAGCGGACAAGAAGGCTGGCAACACTAAAGGTATATGTGATATACATGTAATTGATGTGTACCTTACCAGTACTCGTAGTAGCGCCTGGGTATTTGATACCGGTGCGGTTGCTCACATTTGTAACTCAAAGCAGGAACTGCGGAATAAGCGGAGACTGGCGAAGGACGAGGTGACGATGCGCGTCGGGAATGGTTCCAAGGTCAATGTGATCGCCGTCGCCACACTGCCTCTACATTTACCTACGGGATTAGTTTTAAACCTCAATAATTGTTATTTAGTGCCAGCTTTGAGCATGAACATTGTATCAGGATCTCATTTAATTCGAGATGGCTACTCATTTAAATCCGAGAATAATGGTTGTTCTATTTATATGAGAGATATGTTCTATGGTCATGCTCCGCTAGTGAGTGGTTTATTCTTAATGAATCTCGAGTGTAATGTTACACATATTCATAGTGTGAATACCAAAAGATGTAAGGTTGATAATGATAGTCCCACATACTTGTGGCACTGCCGCCTTGGTCACATAGGTGTCAAACGCATGAAGAAGCTCCATGCAGATGGACTTTTGGAGTCTCTTGATTACGAATCATTTGACACGTGCGAACCATGCCTCATGGGTAAAATGACCAAGACTCCGTTCTCAGGAACAATGGAGCGAGCAACCAACTTATTGGAAATCATACATACTGATGTGTGTGGTCCAATGAGTGTTGAGGCTCGCGGTGGCTATCGTTATGTTCTCACCCTCACTGATGACTTGAGTAGATATGGGTATGTCTACTTAATGAAACACAAGTCTGAGACCTTTGAAAAGTTCAAGGAATTTCAGAGTGAGGTTGAGAATCAACATGACAGGAAAATCAAGTTCTTGCGATCAGATCGTGGGGGAGAATACTTGAGTCATGAATTTGGCATGCACTTAAGGAAATGTGGAATAGTTTCAAAACTCACGCCGCCTAGAACACCTCAGCGTAATGGTGTGTCCAAACGTCGTAATCGCACTCTATTGGATATGGTGTGATCTATGATGTCTCTTACCGATCTACCACTGTCATTTTGGGGCTATGCTTTAGAGACTGCCACATTCACTTTAAATAGGGCTCCGTCGAAATCCGTTGAGACGACACCGTATGAATTATGGTTTGGGAAGAAACCTAAGCTATCGTTTCTAAAAGTTTGGGGATGCGATGCTTATGTCAAGAAACTTCAACCTGAAAAGCTCGAACCCAAATTGGAAAAATGTGTCTTCATAGGATACCCTAAAGAAACTATTGGGTATACCTTCTACCTCAGATCCGAAGGCAAGATCTTTGTTGCCAAGAATGGATCCTTTCTAGAGAAAGAGTTTCTCTCTAAAGAAGTAAGTGGGAGGAAAGTAGAACTTGATGAAGTATTACCTCTTGAACCGGAAAGTGGCGCAACTCGAGAAAATGTTCCCGAGGTGCCTGCACCGACTAGAGAGGAAGTTAATGATGATGATCATGAAACTTCAGATCAAGTTGCTACTGAACTTCGTAGATCCACAAGGACACATTTTGCACCAGAGTGGTACGGCAACCCTGTCTTGGAAATCATGTTGTTAGACAACGGTGAACCTTTGAACTATGAAGAAGTGATGGCGGTCCCAGATTCCGACAAATGGCTGGAAGCCATGAAATCCGAGATAGGATCCATGTATAAAAACAAAGTATGGACTTTGACTGACTTGCCCGATGATCGGCGAGCCATAGAAAATAAATGGATCTTTAAGAAGAAGACAGACGCGGATGGTAATGTAACCATTTATAAAGCTCGGCTTGTCGCTAAGGGTTATCGACAAGTTCAAGGGGTTGACTACGAAGAGACTTTCTCACCCGTAGCGAAGCTGAAGTCCGTCCGAATCATTTAGCAATTGCCGCATTCTATGATTATGAGATATGGCAAATGGACATCAAAACGGCATTCCTTAATGGTTTCCTTAAGGAAGAATTGTATATGATGCAGACGGAAGGTTTTGTCGATCCTAAGAATGCTTACAAGGTGTGCAAGCTCCAATGCTCAATCTATGGGCGGGTGCAAGCATCTCGGAGTTGGAACATTCGTTTTGATGAGATGATCAAAGCGTTTGGGTTTACGCAGACTTATGGAGAAGCCTGCATTTACAAGAAAGTGAGTGGGAGCTCTGTAGCATTTCTCATATTGTATGTGGATGACATACTGTTGATGGGAAATAATATAGAATTCTTGGAAAGCATAAAGGCCTACTTGAACAAGTGTTTTTCAGTGAAGGATCTTGGAGAAGCTACTTACATATTAGGCATCAAGATCTATAGAGATAGATCGAGATGCCTCATTGGTCTTTCACAGAGTACGTACCTTGACAAGATATTGAAGAAGTTCAATATGGATCAGTCAAAGAAGGGGTTCTTGCCTGTATTGCAAGGTACGAGATTGAGCACGGCTCAATGCCCGACCAGGGCAAAAAATAGAGAAAAGAAGAGTGTCGTACCCTATGCCTCGACCATAGGGTCTATAATGTATGCTATGTTGTGTACCAGACCTGATGTAAACCTTGCCGTAAGTTTGGTAGGAAGGTACCAAAGTAATCCTGGCATGGAACACTGGACAACGATCAAGAATGTCCTGAAGTACCTGAAGAGGACTAAGGATATGTTTCTCGTTTATGGAGGTGACGAAGAGCTCGTCGTAAAGAGTTACGTCGATGCTAGCTTCGACACAGATCTGGATGACTCTAAGTCACAAACCAGATACGTGTATATTTTGAATGGTGGGGCAGTAAACTGGTGCAGTTGCAAGCAAAGCGTTGTGGTGGGATCTACATGTGAAGCGGAGTACATGGCAGCCTCGGAGGTAGCACAAGAAGCAATCTGGGTGAAGGAGTTAATTACCGACCTAGGAGTCATTCCCAATGCATCGGGCCCGATGATTCTCTTCTGTGACAACACTGGAGCTATTGCCCTTGCCAAGGAGCCCAGGTTTCACAGGAAGACCAGGCATATCCAGCGTCGCTTCAACTCCATTCGTGAAAGTGTTCAAAATGGAGACATAGATATTTGTAAAGTACATATGGACCTGAATGTGGCAGATCCGTTGAGTAAACCTCTCCCTAGAGCAAAACATGATCAACACCAGAACTCTATGGGTGTTCGATTCATCACAATGTAACTAGATTATTGACTCTAGTGCAAGTGGGAGACTGTTGGAAATATGCCCTAGAGGCAATAATAAAATGGTTATTATTATATTTCTTTGTTCATGATAATTGTCTATTGTTCATGCTATAATTGTGTTATCCGGAAATCGTAATACATGTGTGAATACATAGACCACAACACGTCCCTAGTGAGCCTCTAGTTGACTAGCTCGTTGATCAAAAGATAGTCATGGTTTCCTGACTATGGACATTAGATGTCATTGATAACGGGATCACATCATTAGGAGAATGATGTGATGGACAAGACCCAATCCTAAGCATAGCTCAAAGATCGTGTAGTTCGTTTGCTAGAGCTTTTCTGAATGTCAAGTATCATTTCCTTAGAGCATGAGATTGTGCTACTCCCGGATACCGTAGGAGTGCTTTGGGTGTGCCAAACGTCACAACGTAACTAGGTGACTATAAAGGTGCACTACGGGTATCTCCGAAAGTGTTTGTTGGGTTGGCACGAATCGAGACTGGGATTTGTCACTCCGTATGACGGAGAGGTATCTCTGGGCCCACTCGGTAATGCATCATCATAATGAGCTCAATGTGACCAAGTGGTTGGTCACGGGATCATGCATTACCGTACGAGTAAAGTGACTTGCCGGTAACGAGATTGAACGAGGTATTGGGATACCGACGATCGAGTCTCGGGCAAGTAACGTACCGATTGACAAAGGGAATTGTATACCGGATTGATTGAATCCTCGACATCGTGGTTCATCCGATGAGATCATCGAGGAGCATGTGGGAGCCAACATGGGTAACCAGATCCCACTGTTGGTTATTGACCGGAGAGTAGTCTCGGTCATGTCTGCGTGTCTCCCGAACCCGTAGGGTCTACACACTTAAGGTTCAGTAACGCTAGGGTTGTTGAGATATTAGTATACGGTAACCCGAAAGTTGTTCAGAGTCCCGGATGAGATCCTGGATGTCACTAGGAGTTCCGGAATGGTCCGGAGGTGAAGATTTATATATAGGAAGTCAAGTTTCGGCCATCGGGAAATTTTCGTGGGTAATCGGTATTGTACAGGGACCACCGAAAGGGTCCTGGGGGTCCACAGGGTGGGGCCACCTATCCCTGAGGGCCCCATGGGCTGATGTGGGAGGGGAACCAGCCCCTAGTGGGCTGGTGTGCCCCCTTGGGCCTCCCCCTGCGCCTAGGGTTGGAAAACCTAGGGGTGGGGGGCGCCCCACTTGGCTTGGGGGGCAAGCCAACCCCCTTGGCTGCCGCCCCCCCTTGGAGATCCCATCTCCTAGGGCCGGCGCCCCCCCTAGGGGTCCTATATATAGTGGGGGGAGGGAGGGCAGCCGCACCCTAGCCCCTGATGCCTCCCTCTCCCTCCCGTGACACCTCTCCCTCTCGCTAAGCTTGGCGAAGCCCTGTCGAGATCGCCGTTGCTTCCACCACCACGCCGTCGTGCTGCTGGATCACCATCAACCTCTCCTCCCCCCTTGCTGGATCAAGTTGGAGGAGACGTCTTCTCAACTGTACGTGTGTTGAACGCGGAGGTGCCGTCCGTTCGGCGCTAGGTCATCAGTGATTTGGATCACGATGAGTACGACTCCATCAACCCCGTTCTCTTGAACGCTTCCGCTCGCGATCTACAAGGGTATGTAGATGCACTCCCCTCTCCCTCATTGCTAGATGACTCCATAGATTGATCTTGGTGATGCGTAGAAAATTTTAAAATTCTGCTACGTTCCCCAACAGTAAGTCCTTTCCCCCTTCTTTCCTAGATCCATTAGTGTTTCCTCGCTGTTCTTGAGGTTCGTCAGAGATTATAGCGCTGTTCTTCCTTGGACCGTAGATGAATGCTTCGTACTTATCATATCCCTTGCCGTGATGAATCTTCTGTTACCCTCACAAGTCCTTTATACGAAAAAAAACTGCTGCAGTCCTTCATAAACTGTTTCGGGTCTTACCCTTTTTGGGTCAAAATATTTTGCTTTTTTGTCTTATCTTAGATCCGAAATATTTATACATCTCTGTGAAATCTGTTTCTCCTCACACCATCATAAGCGGTTTAACTTTGCATAATCAATTTGTACCATTAGCCCTCCGATAAACCGGAGGAGCCCTTTACCTTCATAGTTGTACTCCGGTTTAACAATGTCTGAATATTCCTGTCCTGGTATTGCCTTTTTTTTTTATTGCCCTGGTCTCCGGTTTACGCCATTTCACATATCAGTATGTTTCTTACTCCCTTGTATCTTGCATATAATAATGTGTAATTTATAAACCGGCCTTTCATTTTCAGCTTGTTTGTTTCGCAATGGCCAAACAATTCACTGCCTGCAACTGGGCTCATTCCCGGGTTAATGAGACTCAGTTGAATGAGATGGTCAGCATCGGCTCCCTGGCTAAGAAAACTGAAATCAAATGGCGAGTTCTAGGAACAGAAAATCCTCCAACCCCAAGGCAGGGCGAGGTGGTGGTCTTTGTTGACCATATAGGCCGTGGCTTCAAACCGCCAGGGTCAAAGTTTTATCGAGATGTGCTTGCCAGCTTCCAACTTCATCCGCAAGATATTGGCCCCAACTCGGTTTCCAATTTATGCAACTTCCAGGTCTTCTGTGAAGTATATTTACAAGAAGAACCAACTGCAGAACTGTTCCGGGATTTCTTGCACTTAAACCGACGCACAGAGTTTGTAAATGGCCCGAACATAGAACTTGGTGGTGTCTCGATTCAAAAGCGGAAAGAAGTTGAATTTCCTCATGCCAAACATCATAGCCACCCAAAGGAATGGAACCAAACTTGGTTTTATTGCAGAGACACTTCGCCTGAAGATGAAAATCCCCTCCCCAGCTTTCATGATCACAGACTATCCAACACTCACCCAATGCCACAACGCCTGAGCTCTTTAGAAAGGGCAAAATACGCTCCTCAACCCAAACTTCGGGCCTTTATGGCGAACGGTTTAATAGGCGTGGACTTTGTGCGCTGTTGGATATCCTGGAGTATCTTGCCGCTAAGCCGGCGTGCCGGTTTAATGTGTGAATATACCGGTGAGGTTGACGACCCTCAACGCCATTGCAACATCCAATTATCTGAGGAAGAAGTCACTAAAGGTGTAAAAATGATTCTGAATGAATCGGAACTAATCTGTAGCCAAACCGGTCTGAGTCCCTTCTATGTCAAGAACAAACCGTCTGCTGTAAGCATTATACTTCCCCTCCATCTCTAATATTTTTAGCTTATGCAACATGTAATCCTTCTTCTTTGTATGTAGGGTGATGACCCCTTCTGGAAACAGAAAATCGTAGAGAAAGCGGTAAAGCCGACTGGAGACAAAGTAGTCAAGCCATCTCGCCCAAAAACCAAAGCCGTAAAACGGATGTCAAAACGGAAAATGGCTGACCGGATTAACAAGGAGCTTGATGATGATACCGATGATCCAAAAGTTGAGGTAGAACTTGACTCACTTGGCTCTCTTTTCATGCATCTCATTAACAATGATCTTCCTCACGAGGAAGCAGAAGCTAGTCAAGCCGATGATGTAGAGGTAATTACCCTTTACTCCGGTTCAGACTCTGTGCCAACACAAAAATCCCGCCAAGAAGTCCGGAAAGTAAGCTTTTCTCATCCTCTTGCTCACTTGGATCCAACATTTATTTTGAAGACTCAGCAGCATGAAGCTCGCCGGACAACTCGGCACAGTGGCCAACAGGTCACTTCAGCCGGTTTACCTGATACTCCAGTTCGGAAGCGCCGGTCTGAGGTCTCTCCTACTTCTGACCATTCTTACCCCAAGGAAGGTTATTTCAGACAGCCTCTTAATCCGTCCGATTCAAATTATCAGGTGACACCTCCTTCATCTTCTGGTGAATCGACAACAACTCAACTCCCCCCTTTGAAAACTGTGGCCGGGTAAGTTGTAAAAACTTTTCCTTTCAATGCGTCATAAATCCTTTGAATAGGATGTTAATCCTCTTTTATTCTGTTTGCAGGGCCAAAGCCAGACCGAGCAAGAAAGCTCGGACCACCAATCTGCTCGAAGATCCGGTCGCCGAAGAAGAAGAACCAAGAGGTGAACCGGAACAAACTTGTGAACCGGAAAGCCCTCATCCTGAAGCTGCTTCTGATAACCCGCCCCTTGAAAACCAAAATACTGATGAACCAGCAGACGTTGATCCTGCCATGCCTGATGCTGAACCGAAGAACCAAACCGGGCTAGTCCGGTGAAAGATGCTGAAATTCCAATATCATCAACCAAAAACCCTGAAGGCCAAGGTGATGATGTTATTATTACTGGAATGGGCCACAGCTCTCCTGGCCATCCCGTCATTTTGGCTCAACACAGTGCCAAAGAAGAGAAAGCTGCCAGGGAAAAAGGTAAATGGAGCAGCGATTTATCAAGCTATGCTCTTCTTAACGCTGATGAGCTTCATTCTGGCTTCTTGAACCGTCTGCACTCAAACCGGGATTATGAAGCCGGTTTGGTGAACTTTATGAAAGAGCGATATGAGGTAAATTCCTCTCCCTTTGTTTATTGATTTATAGCTAAACTACTATCCCAAGTAGCCCCCAAGGGCCGTTGTATGATTATTAATCATAAACTGGGTCTTTGTAACACTTTAAGCTTCTCATCATTGATCCTTGCAATGGCAGGTCTCTAATAATAGATAAGACTCATCTTGAAATAATCAGATAACTTTTTGCAGCATAGCACCCAAAGGCCGGTTTAACTTGGCAAGTTAATCCGGTTTTTAATCCACACATCCTTTTAGAACAGACGCACATTAGCCCCCAAGTGTCAAGGATAATGCTTGCATTATTCTGGAGACTTGTATAAAGTATAGTACTTGAGAGCAAATAGGCATTAGCCCCCAAGTATGAAGTGCATAACTTGTTATACGCTTTGTACTTAGCACATATATATGTTGTTTAATATACCTTCAATGTGGCGGGCTGAACTGAGAAGCAAAGATGCCCGAAATTCTGACTTGCAAGAGAATGTGAAGTCACAACAAGCCGAGGTTGAAAAAGCCAAAGTGGAGCTGACCCAGGCCCTGGCCGTGATGGAAAAGTTGAAAGAATCTTTCAACAAAGATCGTGCTGACTGGGAAACCGAGAAATCTGGTTTAACCAAAAGAGCTGTAGACATCGAGGCAGCCCTGAAGCCAGTGGTTGATGAACTAGCCGGTTTGAAACGCCAAATCAATGCTATGACCTCTGCTATCTTTGGTAAGTGCCTGCTTATGTGTGTTGCGCAACTTGATGAACCTTACAACTGACTGAAATGTTGATAAAATCTTTGGCAGGCACTCGGATCGCTCATCTTGGTACAGATATGCGGATGAAGCTCAAAGAGGCATACACATTGGTTGAACAGCTATACTCTGGGTCTCAGCGGGCTATTAGCATGGCAGCTTATAACAAACCGGCCCCAACTTTGATTAAAGAAACGCTTGAGAAGTTGGCCATGTTACTAGCCCACATCGCCGAGTTGAAGAGAGCAGCTGCTAGAGCCGGAGCTTTAACTGCACTTATTCGAGCAAAAGCCTGGATTCCAGATCTTGAAGCGGAGGACATCATTAAAGGATACCCAGGAGTTAAAGAAGATGGTTCCTACTTTGATAATGATGATCTCCGGCGGCTGACCAAACAGATGCGGCCAGCAGCCAGCAAGTTGACCGATGATACAGATTTGTCCCATTTTCAACCGTTTTATAATGCGGAGGGGAAGAGGCAGCCGACTGACATCCATGAAGTTGAAGAACTTGTGCCTCCGATTCGTAAGCACACTTATGCACCTGATATTAACCCCTCCAATCTTATCCATGAAGAAGCAGTGTTTCAAGCTTTAACTAGAATCAATTGGTCAACGGTTGATTTCCAGCGACTGGGGAGGGATGAAGAAGTGCCCACACCAACTGACCCTCAACCATCAAACCGTCCAGACGAAGCGTCCTGAACCGGTCACCGGTTTACTTTCCACCGTGTGCTGCTCTTATGAAAAATAATTATGCCATTGGAGCCGCTTTGAAGGCTTCTTGTAATAGGATAGACAAAACTCCTTTATTTGCCATGCCATCGAGCATGTTTTGTAATGCCTCATGACAACTTGTGCCACCCTTTGGGATATATTTATGCATAACCCATGATGAGTTGTGTTCCTGGGTTCAACAACCTAAAAGTGTCTAGCAGTTTACCGCTAGACGGGTCAATATATCCAGGAAGTGTACAGGATATAGATGAAATAATCAAAGTGTTTGTACAAAAAACAATATACATAACATACTGCATTGGTTGACCAACAGTGTATACGGCAAAGGTGTTAATACCAATCCGGAATGTTGATAACCTTATTTCTGTATTGCCGGTTTATATATTAAACCGGACCAGGATAACTACTGGGCTTTCTTTATAACACTGGTGATTTAGTCAAACCAGACTGGGTCAACAAACACCGGTTTATAACTGATCATGTGCCAACAACTTGTAGTTGAGAAGCAAGCCGGGTCAAGGACGCCGGTTTATCAAAAATACTTATGAACTTCAACAAATAAAACTCAAAAAGGAAAATACGCAAGGCTTTTTACGAGCTGCCAGGCTCCAAATCGAGGCTTTTCATGGGCTGCCAGGCCTCTGACTTAAACCATTTAACAAAGCCTTTTAAGATGGGCCTCCAGTTAACCAATCATCGTTTTAACTTTGACAAGTTCAGGGTCTATAAAAGATTGACATGTCAAACGTTCGATGGGTCATACCAGGATTACCTAGACAGGAGTGGCTTACTTGATGAAGGCAGGTTAACCCAGGTTTTTAGGTGAATACACCAGGCTTCCAAGCCATGGCTTGATAGCCAATTACAAGGGTCCTTTCAAACTCTTTGTTGCTTTGCACAAAGAGCCCCCAAGTAACTTTGTGAGCTGTGCTCAGTGGGTGCCCATGTTTGAGTTTGTGCTTTGTGCAACACTCTCTTTGGCCCCACATAATTTCTTTTCTGGCTAAACGCCTATCAAGAGGTGTAGCTGTGGTGTGATAACAACCAAGCCCCCTAGTGATATCCCTTTGTCGTGTCAAACCGATCAAGAGGTGTAGCTATGGTTCAGATATGACCAAGCCCCCTAGTGATATTCTTTATATCCGTGCGGCTGTAGAGACCGGTTTAACAAAAACTCCGATTTGTCAGTAGAAACTCTTGTAAGCACACACATGATGTAAAAAGAACAAAGACCCCGCCTTAACGGAGGCCCTGGTTTATTATATAATATATACATCGTCATAAATATGTACATATGAAGAGCCTATGGCTCAAGTATAGTAAGGCCGAAGAAGAGCTATGTTCCATGGCCGCTTGGTCTCCTCCTCTGATTGACGTGAGTCTTTATGCTCTCGAACATCAATGAGGTAGTAAGACCCGTTGTGTAGATTTTTGCTGACCACAAAGGGTCCTTCCCAAGGTGGGGATAACTTGTGCATATCAGTCTGATCCTGGATGAGCCGGAGCACCAAATCGCCTTCTTGAAAGGTTCTGGTTTTAACCCGGCGGCTGTGATAATGTTGGAGATCTTGTTGATAAATCGCCGATCGTGCTGTTGCAAGATCATGCTCTTCATCCAACAGGTCCAGAGAATCCTAACATGCCTTCTCATTATCAGCTTCAACATAAGTTGTTACACGGGGCGAATCGTGACGGATGTCACTAGGAAGAACGGCCTCCGCTCCATAGACCATGAAGAACGGTGTGTAACCCATAGACCTATTGCGTGTGGTATTGATGCTCCATAATACAGAAGGTAGCTCCTCAACCCAACAACCCGGTGTCCGCTTTAAGGGAACCATAAGCCTGGGTTTGATACCCCATAGAATCTCTTGATTTGCCCTTTCTGCTTGACCATTAGATTGGGGGTGAGCCACCGATGCTAGATCGAGCCGGATGTGCTCACATTGACAAAATTCTTCCATCTCCCCCTTTGACAAGTTAGTACCATTGTCTGTTATAATGCTGTGTGGAAAGCCAAAACGGAATATCACCTTCTTGATGAATTGAACCGCCGTGGCTGCATCACACTTGCTGACTGGCTCTGCCTCCACCCATTTGGTGAATTTATCAACTGCTACTAACAGGTGGGTCTTTTTGTCCTTAGAGCACTTAAAGGGTCCAACCATATCAAGCCCCCAAGTTGCAAACGGCCATGTAATTGGAATCATCCGCAACTCTTGAGCCGGAACATGCGCATGGCGGGCGAATTTTTGACACCTGTCACATCTCTTGACTAAATCTTCCGCATCAGCATGCGCCGTCAACTAGTAAAAACCATGGCGAAAAGCTTTAGCAACCAAAGACTTTGAACCGGCGTGGTGACCGCAATCCCCTTCATGGATTTCTCGCAAAATCTCACAACCTTCTTGAGGAGAAACACAACGCTGAATTGCTCCTGAAATGCTGTAGCGATGTAACTCCCCGTTGAGTATGTCATGGACTTGGAACGCCGGATTATCTGTCGGGCCAATGTTTCGTCGTCTGGTAACTCGCCCCGGTTCATGTAAGCCAGATATGGGATTGTCCAATCCGGTATGGCATGCAGAGCTGCCACCAACTGAGCCTCCGGATCAGGAACAGCCAAATCTTCTTCGGTTGGCACCTTGACTGACGGATTATGCAACACATCAAGAAAGACATTGGGCGGGACTGGTTTACACTGGGAACCAAGACGACTTAAAGTGTCCGCCGCTTCATTCCTCCGCCGGTCTATATGGTCCACTTGATAACCCTTAAAGTGACCAGCCACTGTGTCCACCTCTCGCCGATATGCAGCCATGAGTGGGTCCTTAGAATCCCAAGTGCCAGACACCTGCTGAGCTACTAGATCTGAATCGCTGAAGCACTTAACCCGGCTCAAATTCATCTCCTTAGCCATCCTAAGACCATGGAGCAAAGCCTCATATTCAGCTGCATTGTTAGTGCAAGGGAACATTAAACGGAGAACATAACAAAACTTGTCACCTCGTGGGGAAGTTAGTATGACTCCAGCCCCCGAGCCCTCCAGCTGTCTGGACCCATCAAAATGAATAGTCCAATATGTATTATCTGGTTTCTCTTCAGGTGCATGTAACTCCTTCCAACCATTGATGAAGTCCACGAGTGCCTGGGATTTGATCGCTGTGCAGGGTATATATTTGAGCCCGTGAGGTCCAAGTTCAATAGCCCACTTGGCAATCTGGCCAGTTGCTTCTCTGTTTTGAATGATGTCGCCCAGAGGAGCTGAACTGACCACTGTGATGGGATGGCCCTGAAAATAATGTTTAAGCTTCCAGCTTGCCATAAACACTCCATACACCAGCTTCTGCCAATGCGGATACCTCTGCTTTGACTCAATGAGCACCTCGCTGATATAATAAACCGGCCGTTGAACTAGATATTCCTTGCCAAGCTCCTTGCGCTCTACCACAATGGCTATGCTAACAGCCCAGGCATTAGCAGCCACATATAATAATAATGGCTCTCTATCGATCGGCGCTGCAAGCACGGGCGGTTCAGCTAGCTGCCTTTTCAGATCCTCGAATGCTTTATCAGCTGCCTCACTCCAGACAAAGTTATCTGTTTTCTTGAACATCTGATATAAGGGGATGGCCTTCTCTCCAAGGCGACTGATAAACCGGCTCAAGGCTGTAATCCGGCCGGCCAGGCGTTGAACATCGTTGATACACACCGGTTTAGCCAAGGATGTAATTGCTGCAATTTTTTCTGGGTTAGCCTCAATGCCTCTGTTTGACACTAAAAACCCAAGAGCTTGCCTGCCGGGACACCAAAAACACACTTCTTCGGATTGAGCATCATCTTGTAAATCCGGAGATTGTCAAAGGTTTCTCTTAAATCCTCTATCAACATTCCGTCCTTTCTGGACTTTACCACAATATCATCCACATATGCATGAACATTGCGCCCAATTTGTTTATGAAGGCAATTCTGAACACATCGCTGGTAAGTTGCCTGGGTACTCTTGAGTCCAAAAGGCATGGAAACATAGCAGAAGGCTCCAAAGGGAGTTATGAAAGTTGTCTTCTCCTGGTCCTTAACTGCCATTTTGATCTGATGATAACCAGAGTAAGCATCCAGAAAACACAAACGGTCACAACCCGCCGTGGCATCAATTATCTGATCAATGCGAGGGAGAGCAAAGGGGTCTGCAGGGCAAGCCTTGTTTAAATCTGTGTAATCCACACACATGCGCCAAGTGCCATTTTTCTTAAGAACCAGCACCGGGTTAGCCAACCACTCTGGATGAAAAACCTCTACAATAAACCCTGCGGCTAACAGACGGGCTACCTCTTCACCGATAGCCTTACGTCTTTCTTCATTGAAGCGGCGGAGGAACTGTCGGACTGGTTTAAACATAGGATCAATGTTGAGTGTGTGCTCAGCGAGTTCCCTCGGTATACCTGGCATGTCAGAAGGTTTCCATGCAAAGATGTCCCGATTCTCACGGATGAACTCGATGAGCGCGCTTTCCTATTTGGGATCCAGGTTAGCGCTGATGCTGAACTGTTTGGATGAATCGCCAGGAACAAAGTCAACCATCTTAGTATCTGTAGCCGATTTGAACTTCAACGCCGGATCATGTTCTGTAGTCGGCTTTTTCAAAGAGGTCATGTCTGCCGGATCAACTTGCTCCTTATAGAATTTCAACTCTTCCGTGGCACAAACCGACTCAGCATAAGCCGCATCACCTTCCTCACACTCCAAAGCAACCTTTCTACTTCCATGTATTGTGATAGTCCCCTTATGACCGGGCATTTTAAGCTGTAGATAAACATAACACGGCCTCACCATGAATTTAGCATAAGCCGGCCGCCCAAACAAGGCATGGTACGGACTTTTGATCTTTACGACCTCAAATGTCAATGTTTTTGACCTTGAATCATAGTCATCTCAAAATATACCTCTAAGGCTATCTTGCCAACAGGATATGCAGACTTACCAGGCACCACACCATGAAAGACCGTATTTGACGGTTTAAGATTCTTATCTGTCAACCCCATACGGTGGAATGTATCATAATATAAAATGTTGATACTACTTCCCCCATCCATGAGTACTTTGGTAAACTTGTATCCCCCAACATGAGGGGCTACCACCAGGGCCAAGTGACCTGGATTATCAACCTGGGGTGGTGATCCTCTCTACTCCACAAAATAGGTTGCTCAGACCAGCGTAAATACTGAGGTACTGCCGGTTCAACAGAGTTTACTGCCCTTTTGTGAAGCTTCTGATCACGTTTACACAAACTAGTAGTGAAGACATGATATTGCCCGCTGTTTAGCTATTTGGGATTGCTCTAATAACCCGACTGCTGCTGCTGCTGATTCCCCTGATGGTTGTAACCTCCCTAGTTGCCTTGGTGCCCTAGATTGACGTGTCCAGTTTGGTTGCCTTGAAACCCTAAACCGGAACCACCACCTCCGTAGCCCGGCCCATGGAAACCTCCTCCTGAACCGCCAGGCGGGTTGTTATCATACTGGAACATATTGGAATTCTTGAAATCCCGCATGATATAACAGTCCTTCCAAAGATGTGATGCCGGCTTCTCCTTTGATCCATGCTTTGGACAGGGCTGATTTAACAGGCGCTCCAAATTGGGGCCTGAACCTCCGCCCCTCTGGGGCTGCTTGCCCTTACGGCGCTGGCCATTCTCCTGTGCATTGGTGTTAGCAACAAAGTCCAAACTGCTGTCGGCCTTGCGCTTACCGCCGTTTCCATGGCCTGCCGGATTATGCTGCTGACCCTTGACATTTCCATTCTTCTTACCTTTCCCCGGTTTATCCTCTTCTGAGTCCGGGTCCTTGGTATTATCTGAATCGACATATTTAACCAAAGCGGCCATGAGCATTAACATATCATTGCAGTGACGTTTGAGTCTTCCCAACTTCTGTTTGAGTGGTAAGAAATGACAATTGCCCTCTAATGTTAACACTGCAGTGTCTGCATTGATACGATCTGATGAATGCAAAATCGCTGAGACCCATTTTGTCAGGACCCCGACTCGATGTCACATCGATCTAGCCGGTAACACCTCATATCACTTTGCGGCCTCACGCGCGGTATTCCCACGGTGTCGCCTTACCTTTGCCCAAGACCGTTTGCGCCTTTTGGCTCACGTATATGATAGTGTCGCTAGCATCCATATGATAAGGAGCCCGGGCTGACATGACTAGTCGTAAACCCAAAGTGGCACAGACTTACAGGGACAGGCATCCATGACCCAGCTTCGAACGTGTCGGTCATCAGCAAGTGGGTCCGGGCTGTAGCACTGGGCTAGCAGGACTCCGGTAAACCGGGCTGTAGCGGGCTAACAGGACTCCGGTACTCAAAGCGTGACATTTCCCCGAAGGGACAGACACAGGAACGAAGAAGGACATATGCCGGCCAGCCCTAGTGTTCCAGAGCAGTAGCAAGCTACCATGGCTCAGTGGTAACACTAGGAGACATTTCCCGGTAAGAGAGGCTACTAAGGATAAACAACTAGATAGTCAGATCCCACACATACCAAGCATTTCAATCATACACACAATATGCTCGATATGTGCAAATACAACGAAGCATCACAACATGACTCTACGACACAAGTACTTTATTTAAGGCTCAGGGAGCCATACATAACATACACAAAGGTACAGGTCTCACGACCCAACATTCAAGTCATACAGTCATACAAACCAACAGCGGAAGTAACTTGTCTGAGTACAGACAACTAGTAAAATAAAAGAGGCTTGGAAAGCCTAGCTATACTACATGGTCCTTCACAAGCTCAGGGTCACCACCTGGGCCTTTAGCCTACTCGTTGATGTCAATGTCTACATAGAACCCATCAGAAGGGGTTGCAGCGTCTTCTGTAAAAATGTAAATTATAGCAACATGAGTACAAAGGTACTCAGCAAGACTTACATCAGATCCTACATACATGCATATTATCAAGAAGGGTTGGTGGAGTTATTGCAGCAAGCCAGCTTTGACTCTTGGCTAGACTATCCTACGATACTTCAACTTGAAATGGTTTTGCGCACACGAGTCCACTACTCACCCATTCAATACTCTACCGAGGATCCGCCTCCGTCTTCTTACAGAAGAGCCATCCTCGGCACTCACACTTATCTTGAGGCTTTTAGTAGTTTCCATTTACTTGTCTATGAACTGTATAGGCAACCAAGTAGTCCTTTACCGCGGACGCGGCTATTCGAATAGATCATGTTAACCCTGCAGGGGTGTACTTCTTCATACATGTTTCCACCACTTAGCGTCTGCACACGACATGTGCTCGGCAGACTTCAAGCGAAAGCCGACGTGGGTGTAGACCACGACCTACCTAAACACTTAAGCCTCTAGTCCAGGTTATCGCCTATCCAGGTTCCATCCGCAGGGAGTCCGGCCAAGGTTTCCCATACGGCCCCGAACGATGTGAACAGGGTTCCCGAGATACCTAACGGGTACTCGGTACACCCGGCCACGTACCTACCGCATCACAGCCCACCCCTACGGTCAGCGCTGTCCACGGCCTCCAGTAGGCTACAAACACCAGAAACTACTTGCAACTCCTGGACAGAGAGCTAGGGTGAATAAGAAGTCGAGCGGGGTCATATTTCAGGGCCCAATGCATGGTAGTAACTGTATCTTGAATCACACATACAGATCTCAGTGCTTAAGGTCGGTTTCAATGAAACAACCCACCATGTACTCCTACATGGCCTCTCATCGATACCTTTACCAAATCGTGTTCACCACACCACTCTCATTACCGACATAATCATTTCACTCTAGTCCACCACCCAGATGAACCAGACCTGACACGACTCTAAGCATAGCAAGCATAGCAAGGTAGGAACAACACATACATATGGCTCAATCAACTCCTACACATGCTAGTGGGTTTCATCTAGTTACTGTGGCAAGGACAGGTCATGCAAAGGAAATGGGTTCAACTACCGTAGCACTCAGCAGTTTGAAACGCGTTGTCTTAATGCAGTAAAAGAGAGCAGGAGCGAGAACATGGGATTGTATCGATATGATCAAATGGTTGGTTGCTTGCCTGATGGTTCGATGCACTGATACGGTTCTTCGTTAGGGTAATCACGGTACTCCTCAGAGGCAGAACCTGTCGCAAAGGATACCGATACACAACCATCACCAAACAATGTGCAACAATATGATGCATGCATGAAACATGGCAATATGAGTGTGTTGGGCTAATGCAACTAAAACCAGAAGGGTTTGAACCAATTTGAATCAAAGATTCAAATTTCAAACTCAAACATGGCCTTTTAAAGTGCTTTTTCTTGTTCTGCATTAAACATCAAGTTAACTTGTTTAGTCATGCATGAAAATAGTACAGATGGATAGATTGGATTTTTCTGATCATTTTTCATATATAATTTGTCTGATTTGGAGTTACAGAATAAAAGTTATGAATTTTTGAAGTTTAAATAATATTCTGGAATTTCCTGATTTAAATTAAATCCAGAAATATATATATTGCGCCAGCATGACGTCAGCATGACGTCAGTGGTCAACTGCGGCTGGCTGGGGTCAAACCTGACGTGTGGGGTCCACACGTCAGTGACAGGGGGGTTTAACAGGGTTAAATTAATCCTAATTAGGAATTAGTGGCGCTGGGGCCCACTGGTCAGTGTCAGGGGGGTTGACTAACAGTAGTTAGCACTAATCTAACCACCTGGCCGACAGGGCCCACGCGTCAGTGACCCTGGGGGGGTCAAACCCCAGGTCGGACAAGTCAAACCCGCCGGCGGTTAGTCGCCGGCGAGGTCCGCGGCGTACAGGGGCCTCGGGTTTCCTCTGTGGTGCTCCAAACGGCGTGCGGGTAGGTGCGTTGGAAAGCTAGCTCGATGGCGCGTCGGACGGTGGCCGTGGCTGGGCCTGGGGTGGCCGGAGTCGACGGCGGCGAGCTCGGCTGCGGCCGCCGGGGTTCGGTCGTGCACGGAAACGGGGTTGGAGCTCGAAGGCGAGCGAAGCGAGGCGCTAGGGATGCTCTACGAGGCCTTACGAACTTGTTGGACTCGCCGGGGTGACCAAATGGTCACCGGAGCTGCGTCGACGGCGAGCTCGGCGACGGCGGAGGTTCGGCCGTGGTGGGAGACGGGGTTACGGTGCGGGAACGAGGGGGAAAAGAGGGGGAAACGGTGGCGGAGCTCACCGCGGTTGCAGTGGGCATCGAAGCAGGCTCGGGGACGTCCGGTAGCTCTCGATTCGACGGCGATGATCTCCGGTGGCCGAGGAGGGGAACGGCGATGTGGCGGCGATGCAGGGCTTTCGGAGGCCCGTGGATTGGTGGGGAGGAAGAGGGGGTCGCGGCGGAGCTCCTGAGCTCAGCGGAGGGGCGAGGGGTGGCCGGTGGCGGCTGCTATGGCGAACGGCGGCGATGGTGGTGTTCGGCCGTGAGAGAGAGAGTGAGGGGAGGAGGGGAAGAACCGAGGGAGAGTGAGAGAGAGCAGGGAGGAGGGCGTGGCGTCGTCCGGGGCATCGAGACGAGGAGGGGAGGGCAGGCAGGCAGCCGAGCAGGTGGCGTGGCGCGGTGGCGCGCGCGCGCGCCGGCCACACTCCCCTCCCTCTGTCGAGGACGAAGACGACAGAGGAGGGAGGCGGGCTGGGCCGCCTGTTGGCTGGGCCGGCCAGCTGGCTGGGCTGCACAGGGAGGAGCCCAGGTAAGCTTCTCCCTTTTATTTATTTCTGTTTTTCTAATTTCTGACATTTGTTTTGATTTAAATAAAATATTAAATCATTTATTTACCTTATGCCAATTTTTGCAGGAGCTAGATATATTATTCCAGAGCTCCTTTATAAATGGCATAATATTTGGACATATATTAATATATATAATTAATATATTTCCAATGCAAATATTTATGCATTAAATCCAAATGCCCAAAATAAATACCTATGAGCTCTTAAAAATATTGATTTGATTTTTATCTCTGTCCAATATTTTCGGAGAGCAACATGAGCATTTTCTTGGACCCTTTTGGAGAAGTTTTTATTTGGGTCATTTTCAAAATGATTCTGAGGGTTCCACAAATCCCCATTTCAAATTAAATGGAATCTTAAACATGATGCACACACTCTGATGCATGACTAGCTAGGGTGTGACAACTCACCCCCACTCAAAAGAATCTCGTCCCAAGATTTGGGTTCCTCCGGGAAGAAGGCGGGATACTCGAGTCGAAGACGATCCTCCCTTTCCCAAGTTGCTTCATCCTCAGAATGGTGCGACCATTGAACTTTGAGAAACTTGATATTATGACGTCGGGTGGTACGTTCGGCCTGATCGAGGATACGAATGGGATACTCTCGATATGTAAGATTATCTTGGAGATCAAGCGTTTCGTGGTCCACTCCACGGATAGGATCCGAGAAGCAACGCCTGAGTTGAGAAACGTGGAAGACATCGTGGACTCTGGAGAGGTGCGGGGGTAGTTCCAACTGGTAGGCAACTTCTCCTCGTTTGGCAAGAATGCGAAAAGGTCCAATGTAACGAGGAGCCAATTTGCCTTTGATACCGAAACGCTGGGTTCCCTTCAGAGGGGTGACCCGAAGATAAGCCTTCTCGTCAACCTCGAAAGTCATAGCCTTATGTTTTCGGTCATATTGACTCTTTTGACGGGATTGGGCTGTTTTCAACTTTTCACGAACGACACGAACTTGTTCTTCTGCTTCCTGAATCATATCCGGGCCAAAGAATTGTCTTTCCCCGGTCTCTGACCAGTTAAGGGGTGTTCGACACCGTCGTCCATAGAGAACTTCAAAAGGGGCTTTACCCAAGCTAGATTGATAGCTGTTGTTGTAAGCGAATTCGGCAAATGGAAGGCACTTCTCCCAGTCCATTCCGAATGAGATAACAGAGGCTCGAAGCATGTCTTCTAGAATCTGGTTCACGCGTTCCACTTGACCACTCGACTGAGGGTGGAAAGCGGTGCTAAAGGAGAGACGGGTTCCCATAGCATTTTGGAAACTTTCCCAAAATCGAGAGGTGAAAAGACTTCCTCGATCCGAGTTGATTTCCAAAGGAACACCATGGAGGGACACTATACGGGAGATGTATAAGTCTGCCAGCTGACTAGCGGTTATACTCTCACGGACAGGTAGGAAATGGGCTACTTTGGAAAGACGATCGACGACGACAAAGATAGCATTATTCCCTCTCCTGGTCCTGGGAAAACCGGTAATGAAATCCATACCAATTTTATCCCATTTCCATTCAGGGATAGCTAAGGGTTGAAGGGTGCCAGCAGGCCGTTGATGCTCTGCTTTTACACGACGACAGACGTCGCAATTTGCAATACTGAGCAATCTCTCTCTTCATCCTAGTCCACCAGAACCTCTGGCGTAGGTCCTGATACATCTTAGTACTACCGGGATGAATGGTGAGAGGAGATTCATGAGCCTCCTTAAGGATCAACTGCCGTAGATGCTGGTTCTTGGGAACCACTAGACGGTTCTCAAAGTACACAACACCATGATCATTTGTGGAGAAACAACTAGCACCTCCGCTAGCAATGTTCTCTTTGATTTTAGATATCCCCTTATCTCGCTTTTGGGCAGCGATGATTTGATCCGTAAGAGTAGGTTTTGCTACCAAGGTGGAAAGAAAACCTTGAGGAACAATGTGAAGGTTAAGCTTCCGAAATTCCTCATGGAGAAGCGGTTGACTTTGTTGTAACATCAGGTTGTTACAATAAGATTTACGACTTAGCGCATCAGCCATGACGTTGGCTTTCCCTGGGGTGTAGGTTATTCCTAAGTCGAAGTCTGTGATCAACTCAACCCAACGTCTTTGCCTGAGATTCAGATCCGGTTGGGTGAAAATGTACTTTAGACTTTGGTGATCAGTGAAAATTTTGCAACGATTACCGAGGAGGTAATGTCGCCAGGTCTTAAGTGCATAGACTACGGCTGCAAGCTCTAGATCATGATAGGATAATTCTCCTCATGTGGGTGCAATTGCCGTGAAGCGTAGGCAATTACGTGTCGATCTTGCATGAGAATGCAACCTAGTCCTTGTCGCGAGGCGTCGCAGTAGATAACAAAGTCCTTGGAGAAGTCTGGCGGTACCAGTACGGGAGCAGAGGTCAGGCGTCTTTTCAGTTCCTGAAAGCTGTGCTCACATTGTGGAGTCCATTCGAACTTCTTATCTTTCTTGAGGAGTTCGGTTAGAGGTTTGGCAACTTTGGAGAAGTTCTCGACAAAGCGACGACAATAGCTCGCTAAGCCCAGAAAACTCCGAACTTGCTTGACCGATTCAGGTGGAGTCCAATTAAGGACGGCTTGAACTCGCTCAGGGTTAACAGCAATACCTTCACCAGATATTACATGACCCAGATAGGTCACTTCTGACAACCAGAATTCACATTTAGAAAATTTGGCATAAAGGCGATGCTCTCGAAGTTTCTTCAACACTAGCCTTAGATGTTCGGCATGTTCTTCCTCGTTCTTGGAGTAGATGAGTATATCATCGAGGTAAACCACGACGAATTTATCCAAATACTCCATGAAGATTGAGTTCATTAACCGAGAAAAGGTGGCTGGAGCGTTGGTTAATCCGAAGGACATGACGGTGTACTCGTATTGGCCATAACGAGTAACAAAAGCCGTTTTAGGAATGTCCCCGTTTCTGATTTTGATTTGATGGTAACCCAACCTCAAATCCATCTTGGAGAAGACTGAGGATCCAGCGAGCTGATCATACAGGTCGTTGATCCTGGGAAGCGGATATTTGTTCTTGATTGTGACCAAATTGACAGGTCGGTAATCTACAACCATCCGGTCCGTACCATCCTTCTTCTTGACGAATAGGACGGGGCAAGCCCACGGAGATGAACTAGGTCGGATGAAACCCTTCTTCAAGGACTCATCGAGTTGTTTCTTAAGCTCGGCTAGTTCTAGTGGTGCCATCTTATAAGGTCTTCTAGCAATCGGAACGGTTCCTGGGATGAGGTCTATTACGAACTCAACATCCCTGTCAGGGGGAACACCTGGCAGTTCCTCTGGAAAGACATCCGGGAAATCACGGACTACCGGAACGTCCTCAAGGTCTGGCAGAGGGCTGGCGTTAAGAGAAAATAACTGTCGCTTGGCTATTCGGGTCAAGACATTGACTATCTTCCCCGAAGGATGGGTGAGTTGAACAGTCCTAGAGAAGCAATCAATTTTGGCTTGATGAGCTGACATCCAGTCCATACCCAAAATGATATCAATATCTGAAGATTTAAGGGCTATCAAAGATGCGAGGAAAACAAGTCTGTCGACTTGGATTTCATTTCCATAACTTACCCTAGAGGTCTGCCATCTAGAACCAGGAGTAGAAATTTCCATAGTGGATGGCATGTCACAGAATGCGGTGTTATGCAAACGAGCATAGTTCTCGGATATAAATGAATGAGAGGCTCCTGTATCGAAAAGAACAGATGCCGGGTGGCAGTTAACAAGAAGCGTACCGAGAACGACATTGGGATCCTCTTGAGCTTCTTCGGCAGAGATACAGTTGACATGGCCACGTGAGGCGGTGGTCGGCTTGGCGTGGAACACTTTCCCTGTCGGCTTGCCACGGCCAACAGCTTTAGCAGACTGGTTGGGGTTGGTCTGGGGACACTCACGCATATAGTGACCAGATTCCCCACACTTGAAACAAGTCACGGAACTGGTACGTGGAGGAGCATTGTTGGTTGGACCCCCATAGGGCTTGGCCGGTGCAGACTGTTGAACAGGGCGAGGCGCCTGGAAAGATGGCCTCGGTGTGAACCTGGGTGGCAGGGCGGTGTTGGGTACCCACACGCGGCGCTTCTGAGGACCAGCACCCGATGAGGAACCCATGTCACGGCCATGCTTGCGTGTTGCGTCATAGTCAGTCTGACCAGTTTCAGCACTGATGGCTTTGTTGACAAGTTTCTGAAAAGATGTGCACTCATGCAGACGGAGGTCACGGCGAAGCTCAGGACTAAGGCCCTTGCGGAACCTTGCTTGCTTCTTGGCATCAGTAGACACTTCCTCAGTTGCATATCGTGCGAGATTACCAAACTCCCTGCTGTAAGCATCCACAGAAAGTCGGCCTTGGGTGAAACTGCAAAATTCCTCACGTTTACGGTCCATGAGACCCTCCGGAATGTGATGTTCACGGAAAGCCTCGCTGAATTCAGCCCAAGTAGTGACATGGCCCGCTGGGCGCATAGCTCCATAATTCTCCCACCATAGACTGGCGGGGCCTTCAAGATGATATGCAGCAAAGGTGACCTTGTCAGCCTCCGCTACCAGCGCGGAACGCAGTTTGTGAGAAATACTGCGAAGCCAATCATCAGCGTCGAGAGGCTCGACGGAGTGGTGGAACGTGGGTGGATGTAATTTGATAAAATCACTGAGTGACACCACGTTAGTCCTCTGATGGTGTGCGGTGTTCTGTTCAATACGCTCCAACAAACGGTTGGTCTCCCGCTTGTTTCTCTCAGCTTCCATCATAACCTCGGCTAGGGAAGGAGGATGAGGCAGATTTGCATCCCTGACTTCACTGCCTTCGGCCTGCTCTTGAGGAGCAGGGTTAGTGCGCGTGTTGACCATCCTAGGTAAACAAGACAATGATTTAGTCAGGATGATAAAATTCCGACATAGGATATAAAATGTAAGGAATAACTCGGAATGCAAGATGATCATCCGTATGACATGGTAGATACAGAAACTGCTTCTTTTATTCCATCGTCATACACACCATACAGGGTTTAGTACAAGACCAAACAAAGTACTATTACGGTGAAAAGAGGATTACATCTCATCGGAGGCATACCAAGCTCCTATACATTATTTTTCTACTCCTCCGGAAAGAGTACAAACTAGGTCATATCCCGCGAGTCAGACAGGACGATAGACGACACAGCTAGTGCGAACTAGTGATACTACCACTAACTCAGACCGATCCGTAGTAGTCCTCGTAGAAGTCACCTCCATAGCCTGGAAGCTCAACATGATCATCCGGAAACAGACGATCTCGCGGAGCTTGTGGACCATAGGGGCTAGGATGAGGCCTTGGACCAACAGACGGTGGCCTGCGGGGACCGCGAGGTGGGGTGATGCCTCCTACATCACGCCAACCCATCACGTCTGGCAGAGCAGATCTCACAGGATAGAGATCGCGCATATCCGAATATCCAGCTTGCACCGCCGGTGCGAACCGAGTCAAAGTGGCCCAGTGGTCAGCACGGGTATTGAAGAGCTCTAACCTCAAGGCCCGATTTTCACGGTCCTTATCCTCAAGCATCTCAGCAGTGGTGCGAGTCCGTGAATCCTCCTGAGTGGGGTCAGCATAGATAGCCTGGAGATACCCTTGTGCTCCCGGAAGTGATCCTGGCATATACCGGAAATCAGAGTCCCGAAATAGACCAGACCTGACTCGCATGATGGTCATCATAGAGTAGGCGGCGTCCTGCACAGCCATCTCAATAGTAACCCCGAGTCCATAGGAGCAGTGAAGGGGCTCGGTGGATCCAGGATAAGATGGAAATATCCTGACAGTGCAGAGATACTGGCTTTGATTAAAGTCTCGGAATTGCTCTTCGACCGTGTACTCAGGATACCAGCGGTATCCAGCCTCAGTCATTACCCTGACCAACTTGGCAGTATGGCCGGGTACATCTAGGCATCGAGTCAGGCGAACCACTTGATTGAGGTCGCGAGTGGCCATCTGAAAGCACAATCATAATGCAAAGGCATTAGAATTTCTAGCAAAATTTCGGCAGCATAACGGCTGTAAATGCTCAAGAAGGATTTTGAGACATTTGACAAAGGATTACATACATACTCGACATCATCATATCAAAGTTCTGAATCTATTTTAACAACATAATATGGTAGTAGAATTGAACTAGGCTTGTATCCATCAAACCTATAAGGTACTACTGATTAGTAACACGTGATCCTGATAGAGAGAACAGATCCTAATTCCTTAACCCCCGGTGGAAGAATAGGCTGACTCAGATCAGAATGTCATAAGATAAAGGAGTAAAAAGAGCCTTACGTTCCAACCCACAAACAATTCCCCTACATATAACTAAAGAATTTCTAGACTCAACATCGACCAGTTTGGCTTAGAGAACCTACAGGCAGTCCGGCTCTGATGCCAATGCTGTCAGGACCCCGACTCGATGTCACATCGATCTAGCCGGTAACACCTCATATCACTTTGCGGCCTCACGCACGGTATTCCCACGGTGTCGCCTTACCTTTGCCCGGGACCGTTTGCGCCTTTTGGCTCACGTATATGATAGTGTCGCTAGCATCCATATGATAAGGAGCCCGGGCTGACATGACTAGTCGTAAACCCAAAGTGGCACAGACTTACAGGGACAGGCATCCATGACCCAGCTTCGAACGTGTCGGTCATCAGCAAGTGGGTCCGGGCTGTAGCACTGGGCTAGCAGGACTCCGGTAAACCGGGCTGTAGCGGGCTAACAGGACTCCGGTACTCAAAGCGTGACATTTCCCCGAAGGGACAGACACAGGAACGAAGAAGGACATATGCCGGCCAGCCTAAGTGTTCCAGAGCAGTAGCAAGCTACCATGGCTCAGTGGTAACACTAGGAGACATTTCCCGGTAAGAGAGGCTACTAAGGATAAACAACTAGATAGTCAGATCCCACACATACCAAGCATTTCAATCATACACACAATATGCTCGATATGTCCACCACCCAGATGAACCAGACCTGACACGACTCTAAGCATAGCAAGCATAGCAAGGTAGGAACAACACATACATATGGCTCAATCAACTCCTACACATGCTAGTGGGTTTCATCTAGTTACTGTGGCAAGGACAGGTCATGCAGAGGAAATGGGTTCAACTACCGTAGCACTCAGCAGTTTGAAACGCGTTGTCTTAATGCAGTAAAAGAGAGCAGGAGCGAGAACATGGGATTGTATCAATATGATCAAATGGTTGGTTGCTTGCCTGATGGTTCGATGCACTGATACGGTTCTTCGTTAGGGTAATCACGGTACTCCTCAGAGGCAGAACCTGTCGCAAAGGATACCGATACACAACCATCACCAAACAATGTGCAACGATATGATGCATGCATGAAACATGGCAATATGAGTGTGTTGGGCTAATGCAACTAAAACCAAAAGGGTTTGAACCAATTTGAATCAAAGATTCAAATTTCAAACTCAAACATGGCCTTTTAAAGTGCTTTTTCTTGTTCTGCATTAAACATCAAGTTAACTTGTTTAGTCATGCATGAAAATAGTACAGATGGATAGATTGGATTTTTCTGATCATTTTTCATATATAATTTGTCTGATTTGGAGTTACAGAATAAAAGTTATGAATTTTTGAAGTTTAAATAATATTCTGGAATTTCCTGATTTAAATTAAATCCAGAAATATATATATTGCGCCAGCATGATGTCAGCATGACGTCAGTGGTCAACTGCGGCTGGCTGGGGTCAAACCTGACGTGTGGGGTCCACACGTCAGTGACAGGGGGGTTTAACAGGGTTAAATTAATCCTAATTAGGAATTAGTGGCGCTGGGGCCCACTGGTCAGTGTCAGGGGGGTTGACTAACAGTAGTTAGCACTAATCTAACCACCTGGCCGACAGGGCCCACGCGTCAGTGACCCTGGGGGGGTCAAACCCCAGGTCGGACAAGTCAAACCCGCCGGCGGTTAGTCGCCGGCGAGGTCCGCGGCGTACAGGGGCCTCGGGTTTCCTCTGTGGTGCTCCAAACGGCGTGCGGCTAGGTGCGTTGGAAAGCTAGCTCGATGGCGCGTCGGACGGTGGCCGTGGCTGGGCCTGGGGTGGCCGGAGTCGACGGTGGCGAGCTCGGCTGCGGCTGCCGGGGTTCGGTCGTGCACGGAAACGGGGTTGGAGCTCGAAGGCGAGCGAAGCGAGGCGCTAGGGATGCTCTACGGGGCCTTACGAACTTGTTGGACTCGCCGGGGTGACCAAATGGTCACCGGAGCTGCGTCGACGGCGAGCTCGGCGACGGCGGAGGTTCGGCCGTGGTGGGAAACGGGGTTACGATGCGGGAACGAGGGGGAAAAGAGGGGGAAACGGTGGCGGAGCTCACCGCGGTTGCAGTGGGCGTCGAAGCGGGCTCGGGGACGTCCGGTAGCTCTCGATTCGACGGCGACGATCTCCGGTGGCCGAGGAGGGGAACGGCGACGTGGCGGCGATGCAGGGCTTCCGGAGGCCCGTGGATTGGTGGGGAGGAAGAGGGGGTCGCGGCGGAGCTCCTGAGCTCAGCGGAGGGGCGAGGGGTGGCCGGTGGCGGCTGCTATGGCGAACGGCGGCGATGGTGGTGTTCGGCCGTGAGAGAGAGAGCGAGGGGAGGAGGGGAAGAACCGAGGGAGAGTGAGAGAGAGCAGGGAGGAGGGCGTGGCATCGTCCGGGGCATCGAGACGAGGAGGGGAGGGCAGGCAGGCAGCCGAGCAGGTGGCGTGGCGCGGTGGCGCGCGCGCGCGCCGGCCACACTCCCCTCCCTCTGTCGAGGACGAAGACGACAGAGGAGGGAGGCGGGCTGGGCCGCCTGCTGGCTGGGCCGGCCAGCTGGCTGGGCTGCACAGGGAGGAGCCCAGGTAAGCTTCTCCCTTTTATTTATTTCTGTTTTTCTAATTTCTGACATTTGTTTTGATTTAAATAAAATATTAAATCATTTATTTACCTTATGCCAATTTTTGCAGGAGCTAGATATATTATTCCAGAGCTCCTTTATAAATGGCATAATATTTGGACATATATTAATATATATAATTAATATATTTCCAATGCAAATATTTATGCATTAAATCCAAATGCCCAAAATAAATACCTATGAGCTCTTAAAAATATTGATTTGATTTTTATCTCTGTCCAATATTTTCAGAGAGCAACATGAGCATTTTCTTGGACCCTTTTGGAGAAGTTTTTATTTGGGTCATTTTCAAAATGATTCTGAGGGTTCCACAAATCCCCATTTCAAATTAAATGGAATCTTAAACATGATGCACACACTCTGATGCATGACTAGCTAGGGTGTGACACGTTTGACCCAATGGGTCGTGGACTCCCCTTCCTCTTGGACACAAGCGGCCAGATCCACGATTGACATCGGCTGCTTACAAGTATCTTTGAAGTTCTGGATAAACCGGTGCTTTAACTCAGCCCACGATCCGACAGAATTGGTTGGTAAGCTCTTCAACCAAGTGCGAGCTATTCATTCCAACATCATGGTGAAATATTTAGCACACACTGCCTCATCCACATCTAACATCTCCATTGCCATCTCATAGCTCTCCACCCACGCCTCTGGTTGCAAATTAGCGGTGTAATTTGGTACCTTACGAGGTCCCTTGAAATCCTTGGGCAGTCTCATATTACGCAAAGCGGGAGTAAGACACGGCACCCCTAAGGAACTAAACACCACACCTGGCTCCATTGAAGCCGTAGGGTGAACCGGAGTATGTTGTCGTGCTCTGTGTCGAGCTGCCAACTCGGCCTCCCAACGTGCGCGGCCATGGCCCACAACATCCTGCGCATTAGCGCCTCCCCCTGCCGGGTTGTTTCCTCATGGTGAATTTCGGCGACGTGCACTACTGGACACGGCCGGTTCGTCCTCCACGTGTCTGTTATAGCTCCGGCTTGGACAGGGAGTGGAATGAATCCTCTCACGACCGTGTGAATACGCATGCTGTTGATTTAGTGCTGTTTGAAGGAGATCCCTGGCCCGACGTGCTTCCACTGCAACTGGTGACTCGCCGTCAGTTGGGAGGGCTGCTAGGCGTGAAGCGGCGGCCACAATGTTGTCCAATGGGTTGGAATAATGCCCAGGAGGTGTTGGTATGTACTGTGGCACAACGTTGTTTTGGCGAGGCGGGTCCATCGTGTGCGGTTGAACCGGCGCCCCTGTTCCCGGCGCCTCCGCCTGGTTTAGCATGGGTTGGTTACCAGCTCCTGCTCCTGGTGTGTTGAAGAGATTCTGCGGATCATAAACCGACGGGAGATGCGATCGGTACCTTCTTCTCATGACTTCCTCTGAAGCATTCTGATCCAGCCTAATCTGGTAGGCATGTGCTTCCAATTCAGCCCGCTCTGTAGCCATCCTAGCATTCTCTGTCACTAGGTCTGCTTTAGCCTGGGCTATCTGATCTTTCACTTTTGCAATCTCCGCCTTGTGCTGATCCCTGGCTACTGCATCCACCTCTGCGGCCATCAATGTTGCCAAAGTGTCGAACAAATCAGACATGACTTGGGCTGGAGGCGGCGCTGAGTTTCCTGCCCCTGCTGGTGTGGCCATTGTTGAACTGGAGAGCATTGTTGTGGCGGTAGATGAATGAGGCACTGATTGTGTGCCGGCCATGAAGATGGCAGCCCGGTTTGGCAGATCAGGGGAATCCGGAATACTGTTGCCCTCGGATCCTCCATCAATCCAGCCGTCCTGCAACTGGTAAAGTGATTCGGTCTCTCCAGAAGACTCGTCATCAGAACAGACCACGGTCTCTCCATCAGACACCGTCTCGTCCTCGTACCTCGATCCATGGATGACACCCACGAAAACATACCTTGCTTCGGGCTGAACCGGCAAAGAACTTGCATGCCGAGCCGTTTCGATGATGTCGGTGCAGATGTCCGGCTCAGGGGCCGGTTCGCCGATCTTGCCGATGAAGACGTGAATCCCACCAAAGGGGACCCGGTACCCGTATTCGATTGAATCGGCCTCGGGACCCCATCTTGCGTTGTTGATGTAGAGCTTGCCGCGACGACTCTTTGTCATCCGGCCCACAGCATATCCCTTAAGTCCATCGAAGCTGCCCTTCAAGAACTCAAAACCATCGTGCGATAGCCCCACGGTGGGCGCCAACTATCGTGGGTTTGTCACGACAGATGTCCTTGTGAAGGGACTTAGTCGTGGAGCCATCGCTACGGGTTAGCTTAAAGGGGTTAAACCGGACAAGGGGACACAGGGAGTTTTATACTAGTTCGGCTCCTTCGAGGAAGGTAAAAGCCTACGTCTAGTTGTGATTGGTATTGCTAGGGTTTCGAAGGCCAGGGAGCGAATCCGCTTTGTCTGGCTCTTGACTTTTTGTCTGTCTCTAAACCGCGGCCGGGTCGTCCCTTTATATACATAGGTTGACGCCCGCCGGGATACAGAGTCCCAGAGCCGGATCATAAACGTATCCGGTTCGATCTCTATTCTTCCTATCTTATAATACAAGTTTCATGACTAGGTCGGTTTACATTTACAGGCCTTAACCCGCCTTTGGGCCTCGGGCCTTTGTGAAGTGCCATCATCCTTGCATCTTCCTGGGCTTTTAATCTTCAAAGAGTCAACCCAGCTACATAAGGCCGGTTTACCTCCAGTAGTAATATCCCCAACACATAGGATAAAACTTCTGATGGAATTCCACTTTCAACCATTTATAGTCCCATGATCCCATATCATCACATAGCCTATACCATGTCAATGCATATCCCTTCAAAGATAAAGGGAAGGCCTTCTTCTTGATAACATCATCGGGCATACCTGCAAGCTTAAATAACCCACAAACTTCATCCACATAGATTAAGTGTAAGTCGGGATGCAATGTTCCATCTCCTACAAAAGGATTAGCTAGCAGTTTCTCTATCATACCCGAAGGAATTTCGAAGTAAACATTTTCATTTTCAGTAGGTCCAGTAGGTTGAGGAGCAACTATTTGATCTACCGGTTGGGGTGAAGATACCCCGAACAAGCCCCTCAAAGGATTACTTTCCATAGTAACAAGTGACAGTAAATCTCAGCACACTATATAAATTTTTCCTTACCAAATTCCACCTACCAAAGGTGCTTCACTCCCTGGCAACGACGCCAGAAAAGAGTCTTGATGACCCACAAGTATAGGGGATCTATCGTAGTCCTTTCGATAAGTAAGAGTGTCGAACCCAACGAGGAGCAGAAGGAAATGATAAGCTGTTTTCAGCAAGGTATTCTCTGCAAGCACTGAAATTATTGGTAACAAATAGTTTTGTGATAACGTAATTGGTAACGAGTAATAAGTAACAAGTGTAAATAAAGTGCAGCAAAGGAAAAGCCTGGACAATTTCTTATATAGAGAAAAGTGCTCCCGAGGACACACGGAATTATCGTCAAGCTAGTTTTCATCACGTTCATATGATTCGTGTTCGGTACTTTGATAATCTGATATGTGGGTGAACCGGTGCTTGGGTGCTGTCCTTACTTGGACAAGCATCCCACTTATGATTAACCCCTATTGCAAGCATCCACAACTACAACAGAAGTATTAAGGTAAACCTAACCATAGCATTAAACATATGGATCCAAATCAGCCCCTTACGAAGCAACGCACAAACTAGAGTTTAAGCTTCTGTCACTCTAGCAACCCATCATCTACTTATTACTTCCCAATGCCTCCCTCTAGGCCAAAACAATGGTGAAGTGTCATGTAGTCGACGTTCACATGACACCACTAGAGGGATGACAACATACATCTCATCAAAATATCGAACGAATACCAAATTCACATGACTACTAATAGCAAGACTTCTCCCATGTCCTCAGGAACAAATGTAACTACTCACAAAGCATATTCATGTTCATAATCAGAGGGGTATTAATATGCATAATGGATCTGAACATATGATCTTCCACCAAGTAAACCAACTAGCATCAACTACAAGGAGTAATCAACACTACTAGCAACCCACAAGTACCAATATGAGGTTTGGATACAAAGATTGGATACAAGAGATGAATTAGGGTTTGAGATGAGATGGTGCTAGTGAAGATGTTGATGGAGATTGACCCCCTCCCGCTGAGAGGATCGTTGGTGATGACGATGGTGACGATTTCCCCCTCCCGGAGGGAAGTTTCCCTGGCAGAACAGCTCTGCCGGAGCCCTAGATTCGTTCCGCCAAGGTTCCGCCTCGTGGCGGCGGAGTCTAATCCCGAAAGCTTGCTTATGATTTTTTCCTCGACGAAAGACTCCATATAGTAGAAGATGGGCATCGGAGGGCCACCAGGGGGCCCACAAGGCAGGGGGCACGCCCCTCACCCTCGTGGTTGGTGGGTGGCCCCCTCTGGTACTTCTTGCACTCATTATTTTTTATATATTCTGGAAATAACTTCTGTGAAGTTTCAGGACTTTTGGAGCTGTGCAGAATAAGTCTCTAATATTTGCTCCTTTTCCAGCCTAGAATTCCAGCTACCGACATTCTCCCTCTTTATGTAAACCTTGTAAAATAAGAGAGAATAGGCATAAGTATGGTGACATAATGTGTAATAAAAGCCCATAATGCCATAAATATCGATATAAAAGCATGATGCAAAATGGACGTATCAGGTACATATGTACCATCGTAGGTCATCTGATAGAATATTCCATCCGCAAGCTCCACAAATATGTCCGGATCTTCCTTATATCCGGGGTCAAGATCCCGGTTGCGATTCTCCGGCTGAGGGGCAGGGTCATGGATCCCCTCGACAGCCTTTTGACATTCCTGTTATGAGTAGATACGATGCTGCCTGTCAAGAATGATTCAGGGACAAGAGTAAAATAGTGGAGCTAAACCTTACCCAGCTGGGAGGATTATACATGGAAAATCCGTCTCGATATTGGAGGCGGGTGAAATTCTCCTTCTCCTCTTTATACAGCTCGGCCAGTATTTTGGCCAGGGCGGCGGGGGTCTTCGGGCCCTTCCAACCATAGCGTGAGGCGTCGTCTTCCCCGTTATAATGCCACATGGGCAGCCCTCTATATTGGAGTGGCTGGACCTCTCGCGTTATAGAGATCGCCATTACCTTGACTATTGACAATCCGGAATGGGCAAGCGCCTTCATCTTGCCCAGCAGCAGGCTGACCTCCGCACTGTCCTCTTCCTTGAGGCTCCGAGGACGCCAGCTATGTCATTTCTTCATTGGAGCATTTGAAAACTCGGGGAGGCCCATGCGGACGGGGTCAGGTAGAGCGACGTCGTCGATGTAGAACCATTCGGAAGGCCACTCTTCGGGAGATTTCTTCGGCATGCCGGACAGGTATCCGGTCCCGGCGATGCACCACACTTCGGCTCCTCCCACTTCAAAAATTGACCCATCTTGATTCCGAGGGACGAGGCGGAACAGTTTTCTCCACAAATCGAAATGGGCCTTGCAACCCAGGAATAGTTTGCATAAAGCGACATAACCCGCAATGTGCAGGACGGAGGCTGGGGTATAATTATGCAGCTGGAGGCCATAGTACACCAGAAGCCCTCGGAGGAATGGGTGAATTGGAAATCCCACGCCCCTCAACAGATAGAGGACGAAGCACACTCGTTCTCCCGCAGACAGATTGTGTAAATCCTCCGTATGGGTTTTGCCATTGAAGGAGGCCAATCGTGCTCGAACAGGGACTAGATCTGCAGGAGGGAGAAATCCCTGCGTTTGCAGCTTTACCAATTGGCTGTGGGAAACGGAGCTCCTCTCCCACTCGCCTCTCTCTAGGTTGGAATGGGAATGTTGGCCATGTTGGAATGGTTCTGCCCGGCAGTATCTGAGGATTTTCTCCGCGTGGTGCCAAAAGGATCTGAGATCCAATCTCTTTAAATAGACACTCTTTCTTGCAGGGCTAGGGTGTTATTTGCAAAAAATACCCTCACCGTCCACATTCGCCCGATGCGTGGAGAATGAAGTCATAAATGCACAGAAGCCAAGGGGTGCGGCATTGAATTGAAAGCCGAACACATTACTTGGAAGATGTCGGAGGAGGAACCCGCCTTGCAATGCCGAAGACAGTCTGCGCTCCGAATACCTCGTCATTGAAGCCTGGTTCGGGGGCTACTGAGGGAGTCCTCGACAAAGGGGTCCTCGGGCGTCCGGCCTGTTAGCCATGAGCCAGACTGATGGGATGTGAAGATACAAAGACCGAAGACTGCACCCGTATCCGGATGGGACTCTCCTTGGCGTGGAAGGCAAGCTTTGCGACCGAATATGTAGATTCCTTTCTTTGTAACCGACCTTGTGTAACCCTAGATCCTCCCAGTGTCTATATAAACCGGAGGACCTAGTATGGATAGGGGAGATTCATTATCATAGCCATACAAGCTAGACCTATAGGGTTTAGCTATTATGATCTCGAGGTAGATCAACTCTTGTAATACTCATATTCATCAATATCAATCAAGCAGGACGTAGGGTATTACCTCCATAGAGAGGGCCCGAACCTGGGTAAACATCGTGTCCCTTGTTTCATGTTACCATCGACCTTAGACGCATAGTTCGGGACCCCCTACCCGAGATCCACCGGTTTTGACACCGACAAGGGCCACAGCACCGCAGTCGCCGACCACCCACAAGTGCCACCCAGCCCCAAGGTTCCCAAAGCGGCGCCTTCAAGAAGGAAACGGCGCCGTGAGCGCCGTCGCCGCCCAACAAAGTTACAGCTTTTGCCCGGGAGACCTAGGGGAAGGGGAAGTGTGGGGAACAGTCCATACCGACGCCTCCAAGGATGGGAACGACGCCCTCAGGCGTCACCGTCGACGCGGCCGGCCATGGCCGACCAGGGATTTCGCCCGAACTAGATCCCCGACACCAACATCCCCTCCTGTAAAGAACCGGCGATCCAAGGAAGCACGGCCCGACGAGGCCGGCACGCACGCCGAACAGGGGAGAAGGGGACACGCTAGATCGCACACACCGGCCACCGCAGAACCGCCGCCAGCCACCAACGACCACCGGATCCTGCCGCCCACACAGCCAGGATGCCAGATCCACCGCCCGCACAGCTGCTAGCCGGCCGTGCCTTGCCAATGGAGCCGCAGCTCCAGATCCGGGGTTCCCCATGCAGAGGCAGGGCAACCGAGGCCCCGCTGCCACCATCCTTGGCACCCCGGGCTCGCCCGGTGGCTGCCTCAACCGGCGACGAGGAAGGGAAGAGGAGGAGGGGCGGCTAGGGAGGAGGGAGGAGGAGGAGGGGCGGCTAGGGTTGGGATGGAGGAGGGCAACTTTAAGATGATGTGAGACGATAAAGTTATGATAAAGGGTCAAATATGAAGAAAAAACATCCAGGAGTCCAAAGGAGACTTCGAATGTAAATCCCAGAGCATTCTATTCTGCTTGTGGTTGTAATAGCCTTAACGTGACACTTTGTGATATGGAAAAGACCTGCGATGAAAAGCTAAACACTTCTTTGGAATTATCCAACACATATATACAATGTTTGCCAATTCTACTAATAAATGGCATATTCTGGAAAATAACATAACAAGATTAACTCCCAAGTCAGTGTCAGCTACACGTCAGGAGAGTCGTGTTGACAGTGTTAAAGCTATTTAACTTCAATGTGCAAACCCCCACAAAAAAACCTTCAATGTGCAAACATTCGGGAGGCCCTACTTCAGGTACCCAATATTTTCATATTATAATGATGTGATTTCTTTGGCTTTCTCCCACTATAACATATTATAAAGTAGTGAGGCTAAAGGTTTGGCAAATAACAAACTTGGAGAGTATGAATTTATAGTGGCAATATTCATTTGTTATGATGCGAGTATTGTATGTGTGAATTTAGTAAACAAACACTTGCAAGCAAAGGATATGTGATGTTTCTATTGAGAAAGTGCAAGGACTGGATTCTTTCTTCAAGAGGTATGGGGAAACTGATTTTGTAGAAGCATTGGAGAAAGTCCAAGGAATTGCACTTGAGATGGATATTGGTACAACACTTTGTAAAAGATGAGAAACTAAAATAAAGAGACATTTTGATGAGAACCCAGATGATACAAATGTTGCCACACAGTCTGCAGAGGAATCATTCGGAAACACCTATTTTATATGTATTGCTGATCAAGCAATTAGCTCACTTACAAGCAGATTTGACCAATATCAGGGTTACCACAAAGTATTTGGTCTCTTATTTACCTCTGAAACATTGCAGCCATTGGATAAGAAGAGCTTGAAAACTTCTTGTGATAATCTTGAGGTTGCTCTTAAAAAGATGGAAAATCTGACGATGATGCTAATGAATTTTATGTGAAGTTGACATTTCTTAAAAATTTCATTACAAAAGAAAACATTGGGTCAGTTGAAATTCTAATTTTTTTAAGCGGTTGAGTCTTTCCCCAATGCAAGTATTGCATATAGAGTTCTCCTGACTATACATGTGACTATTGCATCAACAAAACAGAGCTTTTCTAAATTGAAGGTACTGAAGTCCTATATATGTATTGGAGAAGATTTCTTGCGATCATATTATTGAAGATTTTATTACAAAGAACACTAAAATAATGATTATTTAAGTGAATACTATACAACCAAGAATATGTACGATTCTTAATATTTCCATTTGATATGTAAGATATTATGATCCTTATATTATTATAGTTATGTTTATGTAGTGTTTTTAGTGAGCTAAGGCCCATTTTAGATTTTTGCACACGGCCTTCAATTTTGCCGGCTCGGCTCAGCTTGGCTCGGCCACCACTCCTAGCCTTCACTACCACCTCTCCCTACCTCGCCGTCGCTGGAGGAGGCAGCCAGGATATGCCTCGCGGTGGACGACGGCGGCAAGGATGTGTATTTCCCTACTTTGCACCTTCAGCCTATCCATCAGATCCAAGGTCCCGGAGCCACCATCTGCTCTCTGGCCTACGTGTGTTGACCCTTCGATGGCATCTCTCACTCGTCGCCGTCACGGGAAGGCCTCAGATGGATCCGACATGGGTGCTGCAGCCAAGCTGGCTGCGGCGCCATAGACTCTTCGTCTGCGTTGATCTAGATCTAGCCATGTCGGCCCCTTGGCCGATGGTATGGGCAGGCGTATCGCCGGTGAGATGGTAGTCGGCGGTGATGTGCCCCGCCATTGGTGTTGGTCCATGTGGTGACCACTCTGGCCTACGACGGCGGCCTCACCGCGGATTGTCGGGCCACCAAAAGGTCTTTGCGACCTCCCTCCAAATTTGGTGGTTGCCTCAACAGTGAGATGCAATTATGGATGATGACTCGACGCATAGGATATAGTTGTGCAGCAGTGGTGATCGGTTTTCTAGCTCAGTTGCGATGCTTCTCGAGTACCCGGTCTCAAGCTCTGGGTGTGAAAACCTAGAGGTCTAGCCCAAGATGGTTATACCTGGCAATGACGATGTTTTTGTGCCGTTACCTTGTTGAAGCCATTGCTCGGATATGCTCGAACTGGTTCTTCTGGATAAAAACCTAGATTCTAGCATTTGATGGTTAGATCCCGTGATGGCAATGCTCCTTTCCTGAAGGTGTTGTTATTGAAGATTCTCGTTGTCCTTATGGTGTTATGAGATATTGATTCAAATATGGTCATTGTTATAGTTTGTAGATCGCGGATTTGATCGATTCAGGCTTTTCCCCTCTTGCTTAGGCATAGTTTCGGTCTTACATGACTTTGCGATTTGTTGGTATTTTATTTTTTTATGTGTGTTGGTGTTGGTTGTGTACATCCTAACTATGTAAGAGCAACTCCAGCCGTTGGCCTCCCAGGAGGCATAAAATCGCCCCCTGGGGGCGAGCCGGCGATACAATCAGCGCTGGGGGCAGTTGGGCGTCCAGTCGTCGCCCCCAGGTCGCCCCCAGGCGCCGAGATTGGCCCATTTTTCGGCCCACTTTCGGTGAATACACTACAAAAAAATACACTTCCGTGATGATACGTGTTTGTCACAGTAGGTCGCGTTTTCTGTCATGCATGTACATCCATGACAAATTTATGACAGAATCAAGATAGTCATACCCGTGCTGTCGTAGAAGTGTTCCATGACATTACCAAAATTATCATCACGGAAGTGTCCACTTCCATGACAATAAATCGCACGTCACAGAAGTGCTTTCATCAAGGCTGACCGACACGTGGCATCCACCGTAACGGAACGCCGTTAAGCTATCAGGTCGGGTTTTGGATCCGATAACCTATTAACAGCCCCGACCAATGGGGATTTTCCACGTGTAAAATCATCATTGGCTGGAGGAAACACATGTCGGCTCATCGTTGGGACAGATGTCAACCACTCATTGGACGGAAGGCGCCTATGATACGTCGACACGTGGCACGGCCCAACAGAGGCCCATTCCTGTGAAAAGGCCGGCCCATTTGACTTGGTCAAAAGCTGGCGGGCCGGCCCATGGAAAGCTTGTTAACGGCCTGTTCAAATATAGCCCATTTACAGCCCGCTAACCCAAGGCCCGTTACGCCCTATCCGAATTAGGCCCAGTAGCGTCATCTGGGCCATCCAATATGATTCCAGCCCGTTTTCACTTTTGGCCCATGTATGGCCCATGACGTCTTTCGGCCCATATGAGGCCCTATGTAACTCTTGGCCTACTAACGGCCCGTGGTGAAACTGGCCCGTAATGAACAGTGTATCACTTTACACCCATTAACGGCCTGTGGTGAAACTGGCCTGTAATGAACAGTGTATCACTTTATACCCATTAACAGCCCGTTATTCCGTTGGGCCGTTTCCAGCCCATGTTATCTTTCGTCCTTCTCAGAGCCCATTTATTATTGGGCTCATTTCCAGCATTCGTTTACTTACGGCCCGTTACTGTCATTTTCTGCTTGTGGGCCAAATTCAGCCCGTGGTTACAGTCGGTCCGTTTGTGGTCCGTTAATACGTTGGGCCGATTTCATAGCGTCATCAAATACGGCCTATTAACGATGGCCTGTTATGGTCGGCCCATGAACGGACGATTCCAACTCTAGCCCGTTTATGGCCATAATGCGGTCTGTTTGGCCCATGTTTGGCCAATCGATTATACGGCCCGTATAAGGCCCATTGATAATACGGCCCGCAAAAGGCCCATTGTTTCTATGTCCCGTAGAAGGCCCATTGTTTCTACGGCCAGTAGGAGGCCCAGTGTCACTACAGCAAATATTAGCCCATGGTGTGGCCTAGTTTAAAAAATAGGTTATTGCAGCCACTAGCTAACCGCGGAAAAAGAACTGCAATGACTACAAGCAAACAAATAAACAAGAAAACAAGGAAATAAATAAGCAAGCAACTAACGCTAGGCTATCACGGCTATTACACATATTACATCCACTGGACATCAAAGTTCGCCACCAGTGCAAATATAGGGAACAAAGCAGCATATCATATACATTGGTTGTCAAAGTTGGCGACCAGCGCAAATAAATGCCGCAGCAAAACAAATCCAGAACTGAAACCACTTCAGAAGATCTCAAGAAACAATATCCTGGGTACCCATAATGCTGGCAAGATGCTTAGCAAGCTTATTAACTTTATCTTGTTTGGCGCTTAAATCCTCCAGCGCTTGGTGTTGCACCAGAAAATATGCATCTAAATTCTGCTGGGACTTCCTTAGTCCTTCAGCTTCCTGTGACAGCACATCTGATCGATGTATTTCAACTTGAAGTTGAGACTCAAGAAGACGAACTGATTCAGGCAGCGAATTCGAAGAGCTTGTGCCAGCAGTAGTGGCCAGTAACTCGAACACTACATCAAGACAGGACTTTTGGGTTCCCTCACTATCGTCAAGATAGTTTTTATCAGCTTTCTTGGAGACCAACAGGGATGTCTCACTATCTTGAACCTTATCTGCATTACTTCCTTTACCATTGGATAACGCGGTACTGTTCTCCAATATTTTGTCCGCATTCTAAAAGAGAAACAAGCAGACACATCACATGTTTACCATGTTGTATATGAAACTCATTTTGGTAAATGAGTTCAGTAGTAAAGTGGACAGGATAACAGCATGAAACAAACATATATCTATGTACCATGGTCACTTTATGGTCTATATCATTCTAGTTTTTGTTGCCAAATCAAGATAGAGACACAGTTCAAATAATATTTGTTCAAGACAAAGCAGAATAGACAGAATATAAGTGTGGGTAACTATAGAGCAATAACAACACTTGTAATGTGCATGACATGAGAACATAACTGTTTATTCAATTGAAACTGAAATCAACATAGAGCAGGTTACAGCAGCAAACCAGTTAAAGAAACAGGTTTAAAACATACCTATTGCGCCATTGGAGTTTCAATTCCATCCTTCAAATTTGAAAATAGTTGGTATGAGTAAATACAGTCATGCAAGAGCAAAGGAGTATGAACCATAGCTACAGAACCTGACCTGGGAACAAATCTTCTTCTCCTTTAAGCGTTGAGTTGGGATTTGGAGTGGTGGTCCTCGTGCTTTGGGCACTGCAGTTCCCTTACTAACTGCTCGTGTTTGGGTGCTCCGTGGTGGAGATGGTGCTGTGTCAACTGGAACTGGGTTACTATCTACCGGGGTTGGGGTTAGAAGGGGTGTAGCTGGTTCTCTGTCCAACTTGGTAGGGGTACAATCTGCGAGAGTCTGGGTTATGTGTGGTGGATCTGGTCCTTGGGCAAGTACAACCGTGGTTCTATCTGCATCAACTGGTAGCACTATCTTTTCTGAAGACCGTGTTGTTACTCCCTTAGATACTGCCATCATGCTCTCCAATTCAAATGGCTGATAAACAAGAAAAGTAATTGGAAGTATACACATTGTATGATAGATAGGTGCAATGGATAGTGGGGAATAAAAGAGGGCATGAAATAATTCATATTTATGTTGTCTAACCAAACAGGATAGCATGACACAATTTCACATATATGATGACTAACTAAACAGGATAGCATGACACAATTTCACATTATGATGGCTAACTAAAAAAGATGGAAAGACATAGTTCAAAATATGAGACTATGTAAACAGGATGACATGACATAACTATATAATGTGTTTATTAAATAGGTTGGCATGCCATAATTCACATACATTCACAGATAGAATGCCATAATTCAAAATATGATGACTGTAAACACTAAACAGGATGAGATGATATAACTATATGATGTCTTTATTAAATGGGTTGCCATGCCGTAATTCAGATAGATGATGTGTATGTACTATGTAAACATGATGGCATGATATAATTCAAATATATGATTTATATAGTAAGCAAGTAAGCAGATGGCAACCCATATATGATGTAAAAACTAAGCAATGCAAGATAACATGCATGACATGGGTAATATAACCCTGCCAAGTTTGAGCATAGACCTCAGGGGGAAAATAGGACTGGTCATCAGTCTCTGAATCCTCCTCTGATGAGCTCTCTGTAACCAGCAAGATGTCTGCTTCAGCAGGTAGCATTGTCTGCTCTGAATACCTTGTTTTCACTCCAGATACTTCCATCACCGCTTCAAATGGCTGATGCACAGGAAGAGTAGTTCAATATACAAACGTTGTCGACAAATGGAACACGTAATACAAAAAAATGATAGCATGATATAATTCACATACATGATGATTGGCTAAATAGCACGGCATTGCATAATTCACATATATAATGCCTGTGCAACAAGATAGCATTGTATAATTCACATATATAATGTCTTGCAACAAGATGGCAATGCATAATTCACATATATGGTAACTATACACTGAATAGGTGGCATTCACACAAAGCATGTCTAAACTAATCAAATGCATAGCAATGCGAGGCACCATACGCACGATATGAGCAACATAACCCTGCCAAGTTAGAGCATACACCTCGGGGGCGAGGAATAGGACTGGTCATCTGTCTCTGAATCCTCTTCTGAGGAGCTATCCATAACCAGCGAGATATGTGCTTCGTCAGATAGCATAGTCTGCTCTGAAGACCTTGTTTTCACTCCAGAATTTGCCATCACCGTGTCAAATGGCTGATGCACACGAAGAGCAGTTGAATGTAATAACATTGTTGACAAATGTAATGTAACAAAAAAACGATGGCCTGATATAATTTATATATAAGATGACTGGCTAAGCAGGATGGCATTGCAAAATTCACATATATGATGCCTGGCTAAACAAGATGGCGTTGCATAATTCACATAAACGATGAATAAACTAAACAGATGGCATTCGCACAAAGGATGTCTAAACTAAGCAGATGACATATTTGATGTATAAAGTAAGCAATGCAAGACACCATATGCATGATATAACCAACATCAGCATGCCAAGTTAGAGCGAAGACCTCAGGGGGTAAATAGGAGTTGTCTTCTCCTTATGAATCCCCCTCAGAACAGATATCTTCCTCTCGATTACAATCCGAAATGCGTGGAGGGGGGCTGCCTTTGCGCCTACCATGGAGCGACGTCTGCATGAAATTTTATTGCCACGCAAGGCTCGTCTCTTTTGCTCTACATGTTTAGTTCCATTGTTTACAATAACTGTCATCCATAGGAATAAAACATAGTGAGATTATGTAAGGAGTGCATGCAGAAATCCAGAGTGATGGTAGCAACCTGTGGATAAACCCAAAACCAATAATAGCAGGCAGATAATGGCTTCAGTTAAAAAATACAGATAATGGCTTCTTTACTATTTGTTTCCCACCCAACATGAAACTCATAGTAGACACCGGAGATTAACCAGATAGTAGATAGATACTATTGATAGCGGCCCCAATATGTACCCCACAACCATTTAAAAACTCAAGTTTGATCATTAGTTTGGAGCTGACTCAGAGTCTAATCGGTGAACAGGACGATAAAGTAGCATGTAATATTAAGCGATGCATAACCTAAGCAGACACGAAAGAGTGCGACCTCTCTTGCGGACCCGTGTAGTCCTCGAGGTCATCTGCTCGGTTGATGATGGTAGTGCGGTTTTCATGGCTGCCAGCGGCGGGGAAGAAGATATGAGGCGGCGAAAGACGGTCTGGAGGCCGGATCCCTGTTGTGCTAGACCCTTCTATCGTTGGAGCAGCTGAGCTGGGGTGGACGACGGTGCAGCAGGAGCGGGACAAACCACGCAAGGTTTTCTTTGACAACTATCTGTAAGAGAAGTAATTCTGTAAGGGCTCATTTGAATTGGAGGATTCCAACAATGCAGGGATAGGAAATAGACAGGAATAGGATAGGAATGCATGTGCAAAACAGAGAATTTAAAAACACAAGATTTCTGCCAATCTGGGTGTTTGATTCACAACAATTGGAAGATCACAGGATGCAAAGAAGCATGGTGAGATTAAGTCAAACCACAAGAAAATGTACGGTTATAATGCTATTATGCTACTATCTCTTAGTCTCGTGCTTCATGAATAGGAATTTGAAAAGGAGGACAAGTGAAAATTAAAATTCCTACGTTTTTTCTTTCAAGGACACACTAAAGGAACAAATCCGTGTGCTCAGTGGACAATATATATAACATGTAGAGTAAAAAAGAGATGCAACAAGTGTACAACCTCTTTGGCGAAGCCATGTCGATCTCAGCGTGATTGGGTTGGCCGGTGAGGATGCTCCGGCTGACTTGGCTGTCGGAGGAGGGGAAGAAGATCTTAGGCGTCTGGAGATGGAGCCCGAGGAACTGCTCCGCTGTGATGGAGGGTTTCGTCGTTGGAGCAGCTCCGGTGAGTTGTACGATGCCGAGGTTGAAGCAGGACAAGAGAGAGAACGAACAACCTTAACCTGAGTGGAATTCTAATAGCATCTCCAATAGATGACGTAAAATACATAAACACAAAGTGCTAGATGTAAAATACATCAGCCGCTCATCTCTGAACTTAACTGTCGAAACTGAATTTAACTATCGAAACTAAACTTAACTGTCGAAACTGAACTTAACTGTCGAAACTGAATTTTGCTGTCGAAACTGAACGCACTAGCAAGGTGAGGCTACACGTCGGTCGACTGACTTTTTCATCTCTGGTCAGTCGATTTTGCAGCCATTGGATACGAAATCAAGGGCCTTCGGGTCATCTTCAACCTCCACCCCCCTGAGTCGGCCAAACAGCAGCCCCCCGCCGCCCGCGGCCGGCGGTGCGCCACCCCGCCCGCCCCAAAAACACTCCCCACCGCCGG